>NW_024582527.1:728721-747716 GCF_018398535.1 Haplochromis burtoni | reverse complement strand
AGGCGCTGCCTAGCCTTTTTGGTCTGGACCTGAATGTGGGCAGCCCATGTCAGGTCTGAGGAGATGTGGACACCAACTGACTGTATTGAGTAAACACATAAATATGAATAGTGAATACATAAATGAGAGAACTATTTATTCTTTCATTGCTGTTTTATGTCTTATTTACTTTAGATGAGTGTCCATACTTAAAACTATCAAATGTGGGTATCAAAAGTAGCAAAAGTAACTCATACTTAAATGCTAATGTGATGCTAAATCACTAATATACTCTAAACCTAGTACCTATGTAATAAAAAGAATAATAGAACACCACACTGAAATCAGAAAATAATGAACTATATTAAACTGTTTTGAAAGGTTCAGATCCGAGAGCCGGTAATGCTCTGTAGCACTAAAGTGAGCGCTGATGTTAGAGGATTGGTGTCAGTACGTACAGTGAAACGCTTCCAAAATCAATAATCATGGAATTTTTTCAACAACTGTCCTCTTTGAGGGACAAGAATTCCGATGAATGGGATAGCTTCTTTCACAGGCGCTGAGTTTCTGGTTGGAAAATGCTATATGCCTGAAACCTTCTGGGTGTTCCTGATATAAAACAGCGCCAAGGCCACTTATGCCACATCCAAGACGTATGGCTTTTTAGGGTCTGTGAAAGCCAGAACTGGAGCATTAGGGAGGCAGTGTTTTATTTTCTTAAAGTTTTAGTGCATGATTCATCCATTCTGGTTCCAAAGAGCTCTTGTTCATCCAGGCATTTTTTCTTGCTTTCTTAAGAGCTTGGAAAGCAAAGCGATTGGGCGTTGGAAGTTTTTTGAAGACGTTTCACTTCTCATCCGAGACGCTTCTTCAGTTAATTTGTTAATTTGTCAATCTTCAACTCAAGATTTCAATGAGGTTGTTACGTGAATGCTGCAAACATTGATTTTACTTCTTTGATTTCGACTTTCAAACTGTATATCTCAGAGAGTTTACTTTCCCCCAAGTTTAACATGAACAGTGCAGCTTGACAGGTTCAATTTAGCTTAGAAAGTTTCACATTTCTGTTCTATGCGAATTTCATGCAGTAGCTCAAGGATGTTCATGGGTTTGCATTTACTGCACCTTTAAGTAGCTCCTTGACACATGCTTTATTCATAACTCTAACCCTAACCCCAACCTCATGTCTTTCGATAAGCAACATTCAAGCCTCCTTAAGATTTAAGTTATCTCCTGACTCTACCAGTCCAAAAGCACTTTTAAAAGCTTCCAAACACTTTTCATGTGTCATGTCAGGTTCAGATAAGGACATAGCTTTTATCACTTCCCATGCGGGTCCTTTAAAACTTCACTGACTGTACTTTAATAACAGGAACATTTGAATTACTTTTTCTCTGCACTAACAAACAACTAGTACTTTATCTGTTGCTTCATCCAGCCTTCTCCCTCAAACATAGCCAAGGCACTTTATGGATTGTATTTACTGAAACAATAGTTAGCATTGCATGAGTCATTCAGTGCTTCCCTCTACACTTCATGTCTAAACTCTCCATTCCTTTAATTTGGCTCATGTGGACAACTACAGGTCCTCGTTTCTTGACTTAGTCAAAGGCTAAGTAGTTACAATTACATTTTTATCTTGTGATCAACTTCCAGACGGTTACATGTCATTCCAAGTTTCAACGTAACCAGGCTGCAAACGTGTGGAGAGTTCTGATTTATGGCACTGTCATATGACAAGTGTGCCCCTCTGCCTACAAAAAGTACAAATGGTAAACCTAGTGCTGACACTGTTTCCAATTACTATTGACAGAAAACCATATAAGAAGAAAAATGCCAAGAGCAAAGGTAGAACTTCGAGGACACCAAACTGGACATCCATGTTTATGAAATAAACAAAAACCAAAAACATAAGCATGGTTTGGCAGGCAGTGAGAATATGCTGAGAATCGGCTTATGTAGTGATTAGACATTATGTCATAAAACAAGCTTTAGGATGATAATGGTGAAAATATGCACACTCACTGTGCCTGACTTTCTACACTCAACTGCGACTCTTCTGATTACAGCCACTTAAATAACTGTTTTCAGTATTTTAAATGCACTTGTAACCTGTTTTTAGCCTTGTTGGTGCTGTCTGAGTGTTAATATGCACGTGCCAAGTGTAACCATTACAACAGAGGCTGACCTTTTTCAGTTTGGCATTTAGACCAAAGAGCAATCTAAATGAAACCTTTTCATGACATATAATAAACACCGAAAAAATATTTAGGAGCCATCTTACATGTAATGTGATTTTTTTTCTATGGCCACCAGTGTTGGTCAAGTTACTTGAAAAAGTAATCAGTAACTAATTACTGATTACTTCCCCCAAAAGTAATCCCATTACTTTACTGATTACTTATTTTCAAAAGTAATTAATTACTTAGTTAGTTACTTTTTAAGAACACGATTTACAACCTGAATAGGTGATAAAGAAATAGATCTTTCAGCCCAATGCTACTTTTTGTCATGGTCTGGGTCTGATGACCCAGAGCTCATGTATTTCTTGTATATGTTTTTCCGTATGTTATGTTTTGGTGGTTTTCTCTCCCTTTTTGTCCTTTCTCCCTGTGTGCTCCCGGATGCTTTGGGGTCGCTGAGGGGACTGCGACCCGGAAGTGTTCCCGCACTGGGGACTGCCGCACCTGCCGCCCATTAGCCCTCACCAGCTGCAGCTGATAGCTTCATGAGGGGCGTCTTATTTAAGAAGGTGGCGGAGCCCCAGTCAGCGTGGGATTATACTAAGTCGAACCTGTTAAGTACCTCCGAAGATTAGTGTGTTGAGATCGGCTTCGCTACTAAAGGCTGCCTGCTGAGCTGTGTGTGTTTTTGTGTCACCAGGAGTCGGGAGTCAGGAACGTCGTCACGAGGGGAAATCACGGAGTGGAATCGGGTTTTTGGAGTTGTCACCTTTTCACTGCTATGGACACGTGCACTGTGTGGGATTCTTAGAGGAATCGCCACAGGAGTCACAGTGCTTGAATTGTATATAGTTGTCGTTTCTGTCCACTCACCATAAATAAATCCACTGTCCCTCACTAGAGTCTCGCGTTTGGGCCCTACTTTCTCTACAACTCCACGGTCTGCCATCGCAGCCCGTGACAAAATAATCCCGCCAATCATGGACCCAGCGGACTCATCGGAGAGATTCAGGAGGAAGGTGACGGATAAAGTTAATAGACTCTGCGACCTTTGGCTGGAGGCGCACGAGGAAGGATTTCATCGCGTCGTGGAAAAGCGGCTGAAAGAGACGCTGTCTTGCCTTATCCTTAGCCTTATCCTCCGTTCAGTCTCCAACTTCCCTGCCATTATTGTCTCAACTGTTACTTCAGTCGCCCTCAGCTCAGCCACCTGTTCAGCCATCATCTTCACCCACTCCTCCTGTACAACCAGCTAGGTCAATTTCACCCGAAAGAAACTCTTGTTCACCCATTCGTTCCAGGCAGAGAGACAAACCAAACAATCCTGTAAACTTTCCTCAAGAGCGGGCCAGTTCTGAGACTAAGATGCACTCCAGGGCCTCCCCAGAGGCTGGGTTTCAGCCCCCCAGCAGACTCGGGACCCCTGGAGGTTAAGAAGCCAGCTGAGGACCGCACCCGGCCGTCGCTGCCTGAGCACAATCAATGCTCTGTGCAGTTGCAGTCTGCCATGTCCCTGCCAGAGGCCCGTGTGCCTGCTGGTCCTGTAGCCGTAGCACAGCCAGCTGCCCAGCCTGTAGCCATAGCACAGCCTGCTGCCCAGCCTGTAGCCGTAGCACAGCCAGCTGCCCAGCCTGTAGCCGTAGCACAGCCAGCTGCCCAGCCTGTAGCCGTAGCACAGCCAGCTGCCCAGCCTGTAGCCGTAGCACAGCCAGCTGCCCAGCCTGTAGCCGTAGCACAGCCAGCTGCCCAGCCTGTAGCCGTAGCACAGCCAGCTGCCCAGCCCCTTCGATCCTCTGCAGGATGTTCAGAGGAGCTCAGTCTGTCAAGTGAGGACTGTTTACCTCGGCTGGAACAGACTGACTGCCCCGCACAGCCCCATCCGCAGCATCACGAACCGGCTGTGAGCCAGGTGCTGTCTCAACCAACTTCACCTTTGCCAGAGATCTCGATACCTGCTGGTCACGCATGTGTCTCTGCTGAAGGGTCCGAGGGGCCGCTTCAGCTATCATCTGTTCCACCATCCGCTTCAACTACACTGCCGTCATCTCCACCGCCTGCTGCGGAGCTCGGCGAGCCAGAGCAGGAGCTCAGCGAGCGGGGGGAACCCGCGCCGCAGCCGGCGGAGCCCGCGCCACAGCCGGGGGAGCAGCTCGGCGAGGAGCAGCTCGGCGAGGAGCCCGCACCACCTGATGAGGAGCAGCTCGGCGAGGAGCCCGCACCGCCTGATGAGGAGCAGCTCGGCGAGCCGGTGGAGCCCTGTGAGCCGGAGCGGGAACTCGGCAAGCAGGAGGAGCCCTGTGAGCCGGAGTGGGAATTCGGCGGGCTGGAGGAGCGTGCATCGCCATCAGAGGTCGGCGTGTCAGAGGGACCCGATCAGCCTAACCAGGGGGTCAGTGTGCAGGATACATCTCCACCTCCAGCGCGCCCTCCACGCTGTCCACGTCCAGCACGCCCTCCACACCGTCTACGCCGTCCACGTCCAGCGCGCCCTCCACACCGTCTACGCCGTCCACGTCCAGTGCGCCCTCCACACCGTCTACGCCGTCCACGTCCAGCGCGCCCTCCACGCCGTCCACGTTCAGCTCATCGGGGATCATGGGCCTTTCTGCTCTATCGCTCACCGGAGCTGAATCACCGCAGCACCTGCAGCAGGCCGCCGCAGCTAAGCCGCAACCACTGGACGCTTGGCAGGCCACCTGAGATGCAACACCGCCACCTAATCTGTGGCAGGCCACCTGAACTGTTTCTCCACTGCTGCCAGATCCGTGGCCACCCGCCAGAGCTGCAGTGTCTCCGCTATTAGACCCGTGGCAGGCCGCCTGACGTGCTCGATTGCTGCCACTGGACCCGAGGTAGGCCACCTGAACTGTTTCTCCACCACTGCCTGACCCACAGCGGGCTTCGCCTGTTTTGCTGTCCACTGGGTCGGCCGCCACAACTGTTGCTGCCATTAGGGCAGTGGTTGGACTATTAAAACTGGGTTTTTTTTTGTGTTGTCTAGTGTTGACGGAGAGGTTTTGTTCATGTATCATCATTATGATCAGAAGACAAAACAACAGCTCCAACGAGTCACTTCACACCATACTTGTCTTAATAAGCTAATACTGTTAGATTGTCTATAGAAAAAAATAAATGATATTTGAAAAACCGCATTTGGAAGGTGGAGGACTAGTGGAGGCTTAATCCATTCAACTCCCAACTATCAAACTTGACTTTACGTGTTTCCATCTAGACTGATCTGTTATCAAGAAGCACAGTTTAAGAATATGTACTAATATCTTAAAGCATGTTGCTTGAAGCCAGTGTCGTTTCTGTCTCTGCTCTCCAAATCTTAAATGCTCTTTATCCAACCAAATAGAGACTGGAAGCACTATGGGAGAATGCATAATGAAAGCAGCCTCAGATTTCTTGGTAGTTGGTGAAAAAAAAAGCCCCCGCTGGGCTTGCTAATGAGTTTAACTTGAGTGCTCAGCCATTTTCTTCACCCAACAATATTGTGCAAATGGGTATTTGCTACAGAGGCCCTAGTGAATAAGAACACTACACGCTTCCCACATTTCCAATTTGCTGTTATCACACGGAAACATCGACCGTCCGTGTCATGCAAAGGGCCAGCTGATTTTCTGAGACTGCCTCATCCATGACCTGTGCAAGTGTTACATTTTATTTTATTTTCCCATTAGAAATGAAATGACAAAATCCAATTGGCTTCAGGCCGACACCAAGCTGCACGACCCCACATGTGATAATAATAATCAAGTAATTTACCCCTAATAAAGAGGTAAACAGCCCTCATTCAAATCTTTGTCATTTTTTACTGTTATAGATATCTCTTTATCTTACTTGTAAAGGCTCTGAGCTACACACAGGCCCTGGCTCTGGAGGGCAAGATCAATAGCCCAGTAAAGCCAATAGATTTCTCTAAGCCTCCGTGTTGCGCTGGGGTTTTGATTGGTTTGCTTTATGGGTTTAGCTGGGTGAGAAGTAGTAAACTAATAGCTCCAAGCTTCTAAATATTACAAGGAAAGGCAGTGATAAAGATTTTAAGCTCCAGAGTGCAGATTCAGCTGTGGATGGCAGGTGTCCACTCAGCATACCACAGTGTTAACAGTATCTCTCACAGATGGGTGAAAATGACACCATCAGTATCAGTCTATAGGAAATTATATCCATTCAAATGTGTCCTGTAAGTGATAGATACAAAATATTTTACCACATAGTTTTAAAGTGTTGTCTAACACAGCCACTACTGTGATGCTTTCTACATGGCCCTGGTTTGAAGAAATTATCTTATTGTCGTAGAAATGGTCATCTCAGTGTATGTAGTAAGTCGACTAGTGCAGCGGTCCCCAACCCCCGGGCAACGGACCGCTACCGCTTGGTGCCGTTTGGTACTGGGCCGTGATAGTTGAGGCTCGGGTGTGAAATTTATGGTTTTCAGGGTTTTTATCGTTATTTTTTTATCGTTTTTATCGTTAACTCTGTTTTCCTGGGTCTTTTCCCGTGTGTTATGAATAAATCTTCTTTTTTTTGGTACCGGTACTGGTTTTATTTTGTTGTATTTATCCGCGACACCTTAAAGGCCGGTCCGTGAAAATATTGTGGGATGTAAACCGGTCCATGGCCCAAAAAAGGTTGGGGGCCGCTGTACTAGTGTAACTCACAATATGTCAAACTGTAACTGTTTAATAAATCCGTTTTACTGTAGAGCCATTTTTAATTACATGGAAAATAGTAAATAAAACTACAAATACATTTACGAATGAGCTTACATCTCACCTTTATTATAAGTAGTGCAGCACATTTTGGATTAGTGTTGATAATACAGACACAGTTTTGGGTATCGGGGTGTTTTTACACCTAATTGTATTCATGGGCTAAATTGATAAAACAATATTTTGTCACAGGTTTAAAATAATTTTTAACTGCATCACCAGTTGTGAACCCGGGAAAAATGCAACACTCTAGTATTCATTCATTCATTTAATGGGCAAAATGGAAAAAAAAGGGCTTTAATAAAATGGTAAAAGGCCTGTATTTGTATAGCGCTTTACACATTCAGTCATCCACACATTCACACACTGGTGATGGCAGCTACATTGTAGCCACAGCCACCCTGGGGCGCACTGACAGAGGCGAGGCTGCCGGACACTGGCGCCACCGGGCCCTCTGACCACCACCAGTAGGCAACAGGTGAAGTGTCTTGCCCAAGGACACAACGATAAAACATTGTTCACAAACGCCAATGTGTTTTTACCAAGCTCGTAAAAAAAACACATCAAAATTCAAAGGAGCAAAACATGTGTCTTTGTTTTTTCATTGCTGCAGAATGACATGTAACTTTTTAAAATGTTAGTAATGCCCTCACTCAAATATTAGAATCTGTTTTTGCAATATCCAACGAGGAGATCCTTAAAAATGTAAGGTATTTTTTTTACCTTCACCGAGTTACTGGGAACTGGAGCTGCAATGCAGAATGTCAAACTCCTGCTACTACCGCATGATGAGCATCATCATTTATACAACTTTTCTCTGGCTGCTATCAAAGCCAGTGCACAGCAGGCAGTAGCTGAGCACAGCACGCTGCTTTTAAAGATATGTCAGGCGCTTCCCCCTTCAACCTGAGCTCAGCCTTCTTTTGCATTGAGGGTGAGAGAGGAAAAGAACTAAAACAAACCTTCACTGATCCATTCTGATTTCAATCATTTGTCACCCTCAGTACTCAACTCTTAAAGAGCATCCCCGTGTGTGTTTGTAATATTCAAGAGATGTACCATATTTTGCTGCTATTGGCTGTGTGCTTTGGCTCAAAATGTTAAACCCATTTAAAGCAAGATAGATGGAAGGTGGCCTGTGCGTCAGTTAACCTGGGGAACACCTGGCACCAGGGTGAACTATGGGTGGAAGGAGACCAGCAGAGGGAGTGAGGCTTTGGGCAGCTGTCTTAATACTTTCCCTGCTAAATTTCTTCTATAATACCCCTATTCTTCTTAAAGTTTCCAGTCTACTTTTTGAATCTTGCACTTTTTATTTACAAAACCAACAGAAAAACAAAGTCTGGCTGATCGGTCACATTTATTTGACTTGATTCAGTATTCTTTGTTTTATCTCCTAAATCTTTTATTCCTGTATGATTTGCACTGTGCATTTGTATCTTAAGGATGTAGTCGAAAATTGAATTTGGTCCTTTTTTATTGTTTTTGTTCCTGCACTATACCCCAGCATATGATCGACCACAGACTATGCTTTTACAGATGTACTCCCACGGGACAAATGGACAGCCTGAGTGGTGCAAGAATTCATTTTTTTTTTGTAGCTTCGCCCCCAGGCGTGTCGATCGATTTCAGATGCCGATGTTATCAAGAGCCAAGCTGTGGAGCAGCTCGACAGATACAAATACCTTGGCATGTTTATTGATGACAAATTGAGCTTTGACCACAGGACAGAGGATTTACAGGAAGGGACATCACATATTATTTGTATTACATAAGCTCAGCCACTCTTCTGTCGATATCAGCTTTGTGATTTTCTTATTTTAGCACAACTTCAGATCGAATTCTTTGGAGCTGGCTGTGAATGGCGAACAAAACAAGTCAAGCTTAAAAGAATCCATATTTGTTTTGTGTAGATGGGTGAAAAAGAACTTTTTATGATCCTGTCACTTCATGTGTCATTTGTTACCTCTTGCCAAATGTAATCGGCTGAATATTATGTGTAAAGGAACTATTAGGGAATGGAGATGAATCTTGTGAGAGGTAATAATTGTTAGTTTGCCTTCTGCCCGTTTGTTGGGTTTATTTTTAAAATCGAGCAGCTGTTGATGTGTTTTTCATGTATCAGTTTGTGGCTTTCACTGTTTGCAGTGGGTTTTTTAAAATTTATTAAATTTTTTGGTAAATGAATAAATTGTCTGTCAGTCCAAAGTTTCTTTCCTGTAACTTCTTGTGTATGTACAGTTTTTCAGTTGCTCCTGATTCTCTAGCTGAAACATTAACAGTTATTATTTGTTTATTTGTTTGTATTACATCCATGCTCTTTGGTTCTGTCCACCAGTTCAGAAGTTTTGGCGCGAGATATGTGAAGACTTATCAAAGTGTCTGAAATGTAACATTCCAACTTCCCCCTTAGTGTGTTTGTTGGGCAGCTTAGATAATGTCACTTCAGAAAAGAATATCGCCCATATGGTTTTCACTGCCCTATGCATAGCCAAGAAAACAGTCCTCATGAACTGGAAAAATAAAAATAATCTTAATTCTAACCAATATAGAAATTATCTATTAGATTACATTAGTCTTGATACAGCCTCTGCCACCACATCAGATCAATTGCTCTGGGCTCCTTTGATCAGCTCCATCACCTAGTGGGGGTGGGGGGTCATAGTTTGGTCCCGCCTTCACTGTTGTGATTGGTGTGGGGGTAGGGACAGGCTTAGGGCGTCGGGGGGTTCCCCGGAGGCATCTTCCTTGGGGGGCTCAACCCGGGGTAGCGGTCATGTCCGGTTAGGGGCTCTGTTGGCTCTCAGGTGACTGTTTCCTCGCGGCTGCGTGCAGCGGGGCTAGGGGAGGGTCTGTGCTGACGGACGTGGGTTACTGACCTGGTAGCCTGGCTGCCCCTGGGTGGGTCCGGGATGGGCGTGAGGTTCTGGGGGCGCTCCGTCTCTGGGCTGGGACCCGGACCGGGCCTCGGGGGCTTGGGTCCTGGTTGGTGTGTTGCCGGGGTTGTGGGCGGGTGGGTGCATGGGGGCCCAGCCCTGGAGCAGGGTGCCGCCGGTGCATCGAGCCACCTGGGGGGCTCTTCAACTGGTGGGGGAGATTGTCACATCTTGCAGGAGCTTTCCTCTCCTCAGGAGCTCCCTCTGCAGGAGGGGGAGATACAGGAGAGGTGGAGGAAGATCTCAGCCTGGGTGTTTATTGTCTTATGTAGTCTGGAAGATGAGTGGATGGTGGGGTGGGTGCAGTTTTCTCTGTGGTGGGGTTGGGTGGACTGTCCCGGGCTCTGTGGGGCCGGGAGGCGCTGCTGCACTGGGCCCCGGTCTGGATGGGCCTGGGCCCCCTTTCCCTGGCGGGTCGCGGAGTATGGGGGTGCCTACTGGGGTCAGCGGGGGAGCTGGCCCCAGGGAGGGGTCACTTGCCCCTCCCTTCCTTCCCTCCCCATCTCCAGCTGCCTCCCTCTTCCCGCTCCACCACAACCACCCACACATGCAGGACCTTGGAGTAGGGGATGCCAGTGGTGTTCATGAGGGTGTCCGGGGATGGGCGTCCAGGTACACACCGGCTCACTCCTTGGCGGCCGCTTATCGGGGCCTGGAGCCTGGGGCTCGCTCGGGCCACTTCGGAGGTGGGGTGCCCCCGGCCTCTCGGCCTGGGGCTCGGTCACTCAGGCAGCTGGCTGCCGGCGGAGCTCACGGGCGCGTCACTGCAACTCCCCCTGGCTTCTGCTCCGCGGCTGCTGAGTGAGCCCTCATCTGGGACTCTCCTCAGCTCTTTCTGGGACAGTGGCAGCGGCTGCCCCTCTGTTGGTCTTCCTTGGTCTCTTGTGTTCTGGGGGCCTCTGGATGTCTGGAGTTTTGATCTCCTCCATACCTGCTTCATGCCCTGGAGGACGGGGCTGTGGCCCCCCCACACCCTCTAGCAGATTATTACATGAAGGAACCTTTTAAAAAAACAAAAAACAAGCGCGTCCATGCTCACAGGTGTACACACGGGTGATCACACCCACAAACTACACCCTTTTTGGCTCCTACCTCAAAGCACACTGTGTTCTGTTGATCTTATGTGCTGCACAATAATGTTTAACATTTAGTATTTACTGTCATATTCCCATATATCATTGTGATGTTGTTTATTCTATTACTCTTGTTCTCTTCTGCTTGCTTTCTTTTTTCTTTCTCAGCAGGTGACCCAGGTGATTGATATATGCATTTTTTTCTTCTTCTGCTCTTCTGTTGGTTTTTGTCTTTTGCCCTTCTCCCCCGTCCCTCTTCTCAGCTGTTTCTCTTTCCCTCTTTCTTTCTCCCCTTCTTTCCCCCAGTCAAGTCTGTCCCGTATTCAGTAAGTGAAAATAAAATAAACAATAAAAGGTGAATCAAATGGACCATTACGGCAAGGCTGGGATGGTCAATTTGGTAAAGTAAATCTGTTGGGCATCTTTCTTTGCCTTTAGACAACAATTCTGATGGCAAAAGAGCCAAACGGGACAGGCAAAAAAAAAAAAAAAAAAAAAGTAGTTATTTTTTGTTTAATATGCTAAATATGTTCATTAAGTCTTTTTTGTAACCTTGTCACTACCACTAAGTTTGCCAAAAACCTTAAAGGTGAAGTACGTAAAACCTCTGTAAAAGTTCTGGTTCCCAATTCACTTGTATTATCCTAGCTACGGTGGCTGCTGCAGGACAAACTCTGGCCACTGATCATCTGTAGTGAGTGTAATCTGTTAGTCCTTTGTTTACTGCAGCTGTCAATATGTGTCCAAGTCTATTTACATTTCTGTCTGTTATCCAGCCCTGCTGAGACTTTCTTTGAACCACCTAACTAAATAAACTCTCATACAATGTGAGAATCGAACTGTTCATCAGAGCTATAACAGATATAATGATAGCTTATAACCAGCTGTTGTTATTGTTGTTTGTTTAGCTTTTATTTCGTTGTCAATTCTATATGATGGGCTGGTTACATGTCTAACCTGCGGACAATAAATAACTATAATAATAACAATATTGGAAATAAATAACCATGCTTATGAACTCTTTAGTGTGTTAGAGCCCTGACTTTGGTTCAGGAGATGAGGCTAGAGGCGAGGAGGAAGAGAATAACATTGCTGCTTTCGTTCTTTGGTGAAGAGGAGCTCTTCTCAGATGATAAAATAGAGGTACAGTTCTTCATGTATTGTGTCTGAAGGTGCAGACACAACTGACCATAAATCCTTATGAATTCTTTTCCTCTCCACCTTTGCCTTACTAAACATGTGGCTGGTCTCCAACCATAAATATAAAATTTGATTAAACAGAACAGTGACGTCCATCTTTGTCACTGTTTTTAATGGATTGATTCTAAGGGGCTTGGGGGCCTTAGCGCTCAGCCTCTTTAAATAGCAATAATAACACTAATTCTAGCTGATGTTTTTTAATTGAATTCAAATATCAATAAACGTTTACATCCTCCTCTATTCTTCATACTCCTACTGTGACTTCTTGTGATTGAAATTTTCATTATAGAAAATGACACCTATTTTACAGATTATTCCCCGTGGGCCCTAATAGTCAGGAAATGTCAGCAGCAGAGGCAGAGATGAGAGTGGGAGTGTGAACATTCGTCTCACAGGTTGCTAAGTCACAGGGACAAAGGAGCCTAAACCCAAGGCACAAATCTCTGAGATAGTATCTCCGACTGATGGGTCACTGCTGTGGGAAAAACCAGTCTGTGCACATGTGAGGACATAGTATGTAGAAAATGTATTGTTCATGTTTATAGGCTTTGAAACACACACCAGCATGCTCTCATATTGATGCACATAAGTGAGCATGCACCCACAGACTTCATGCTGGGACCTGAAAATGAAAGACAACATATCTGACAGCTGTAGACAGTTGGTGATAAACACAATGGACTCTTCACAGCAGTCTGGCAATGTGAGAGCTGATGTTTTGCCACCAGGCCACTGCTCTGCAAACAAATTGGAAATGATGCTGACATTTCAGCCAGTGGGTCTTTCTAAAAGTTGTAGGTAAATCTTATAATGTATTTTAGCAAACACCTTTGTTATCTGTTAAGTGATCCCATAAAATATTAAGGATGGAAATATTTGTTTTGCTGAACTGCTCATCTGTCATGTTGTTTGTCATACACAGCACTGTGGCTGGAGATTAATACGCAGCAGTATTGTGATCTAAGGATGAACATGCTGTTTGCATTTCGATTACCGGCTGTATTTTAGTATTTTAGAAAAACTTCAAACCACAATTTGGAACTGAACGCAGATTAGCACAGTGTAAGATAATTACATAAAAGAAGATTTATTAATCTCTGCATTCAATTAGGTTTGTATGTACTTGGACAGTTCCATATTTTAAAATTAATTATACATATCATTTTAATTAATTTTGCCTCTGTACACCACCACAGTGGATTCTAAATCAAACATTCAAAATTTAATTGAAGTGCAGACTTTCATCTTTTATTTAAGGTCTTTAACATTAATCTTCTATTAACTTTTTAGCTATTACAGCCAATTTTATAACTTATTTTCAGAAGCTCAACAATAACTGGACAACCTAACATAATTTTAAATATGACAACAATTGTTTTTTTGTTAAACTCCTTGAATTAAAGTTGAGTGTCTCTTTGATGGCTATTTGATTTTAAATCCACTGTGATGTTGTTGTGGATCTAACTGTAGCGTTCCCTAACGACCACACAATCACATTTAAATTACCTACTACCCACTGATGTTAGTTTGTTATTAATCTGACGGCGTGGGAAATTCATTTTTAATCTTAAAGTACGACCCAGACCCTCTGCAAGACTCAGGTATGATAAATATGGGAGTGCAGCACAGCACTGATCTGCACAATGAGCCAGTTATATTGGCTGTAACTGAATTACACGACATGTTAATCATTTTACTGGTCTGAGAGGATTACTTTATGTGACAGGTTTTATAAAATAAACTGATGAACTGGAGCTTATGGTTGATGTGTTTAATTTGAAAGGAAAGGCATGAGCGTTTACACAGAATTGCCTATTGTAGTATCATTCATTAGGCTTTGCATCTGCATGGTGCTTAGCCACATTACCAGTGATTGGCAAAGCTGTTCAAAATGCTTGTTTTGAACTGGACAAAGACAATGTCTTACCATGTTTGTTATAGCGATACCGGGCATTTGGGGGATTGATTGTGACCATCTCCAGAATTAAACCCTTTCAGACTGAGTGTAGATGTAAGAAAGGGAACATGGAAAAGCAGAGTATTTCATGTGCACACGTGTATCAGGCATATTTTGTGGCGTGTGCAATACATGCAGTGTGGGTAATCAGTAATTTCCCTAATAATCTGAGTTTATTACTGACTGTCAGCTACTGGTTATCTTTTGAAAAAATAATTACATATCACAATCCCTAATGTGCAAATCTGGCTTCCATTACAGTCAGTGCCTCCACAGCTGCTGACTACACATTGATGATACCCATGTCATAGTGGTGTTTTCAGTCTGGAGAGATATTAATAACTATAATTTTGCTTTGTTTTTATAGCTGCTTTTGTTTTGTTAGTGACCTAAATTAACAAAAAAGAAAATATTTTTTGTTATGATGCTACCTGCAAACAACATACTTCATTTTTCCATATTAAGCTGCTTTAACACATTTTGCATGCACTGAGGGAGTAGACATGAAGCTTAAAAAAGTATATTTTATTCAATTACAACAGATGCTGATAAAGTTTCTCAGGGGCAACAGGACAACATGCACCCACCCGTTCTACCAAATGTTTTTCTTTAAGAAAGCATGGTAAAAAAAAATGGGGTCATCTTACAATGATGTGATGTGCAAGGTCAGGAAGATGTTGAAATTTACAATACTGTCTTTGATCTTTTTTTGCTGCTTCTAGCCTTACTGGCATTGTTTAAGTTTGTTTGACTGGAAAGTCTCAAGAGTGACCTTTTTCAAGGAAATAGTGATAGTGCCCCTGACTTCTGAGAACTGTTTTCATTTTTGTTTCCTTTTAATAAGAGTCGTTAGATGAAGTAAAATGCTCAATATCATAGTTTTCTTTTGTTTTCTTTTCACATCAGGTAGAAAAATACTAATTAATGAAACTGTTTTCATCACTCAGCTCAGTTTGGAAGAACTGATTAAAAAAAACAGCTAAATAAATAAATAATGTAATAGAGTGCTTACATTCAAATACCAGCAACAAACATGGTTAGTGAAGGGAAGCATAGTGATGTGACATGCACATGTATCTGGGGTAAAGAAGAAGGGGAAGTTGATGCTTCCTAAACACATGTACAGTATGTGGACATGAAGAGCTCTGTTTTATAGTGTGCACGTGTCACTAATAATTAGTCATTTATCTTTGTTCCATTTCTTTCCCTTCTCTGCTGCTAAAGGAAAGTGATGTAATTCCTTTATTTAAGTGACACGTGAATGACACCAATAACAACAAAGGTGAGAACTAGGATCTAGGATGGGTCGCCATGGAGCTGTGGAAGTTTTTCCACGTAGCACAGTTTCTTTGTTTTTATTACTTTTAGGCTTTTACAGAGGAAAAGAAAACTTTCTTTGGTCACACTCTATATTATTAGCATTACATAATAGTTTAAGGGCCTATTGTTGCCTATTTCTTTAATATTAATGAATGATCCTTTCTAACAACATTGAAATAAACCCTTTGTCATTCCACACTGGGAAAAATGAATTTCTCAAAAATCTTTGCTGCTTATCCAACAGTTCTGATGCTAAATCTATCAACAGTTTTTTGACTGTTACTTCTGCAGGAGATTGAATTATGTTAATGCCACGTGCACGTGCCAGGGGTAATGTATTTCCACTAGCCTGATTGTTGCTTTCCTTTAAATTCATATGGCTGTGCAAAGTGAGTTCATCCCCAGAATTAGACTGCTATCAATATAGAGTATGTTATTATCTGCTGCTGCTTCTCCTTTATGTCGCCATGTCTTAGTGCACCTTTCTGTCCCTTCATACTAATAAACCTCGGTAGGAGGCAGGGCAGCCGGCCTGTCCACATGGACCACCATGCTGCTGAATAAACCCCAGTTATTGATGTGGTGAGGAAATCGTGTTTTTCTAAGCCTGATGGGGGGATGACTGTGGAAGTCACCACTGGATTAGAGGTGGCAGAGGGGTTGTGTGAGTGAGAAATGAAATCCGATTTCCTGGTCTGTTCCAGGAATATTTCAAGCAGGAAAAACAATCCATCTTGTGAGTCTGAAGGAAGGAGAGAATCACCAGATTCGTTTTCAACATTTCCTGCCTAACAGTGACATAATTCAAGGTTCAGGCCGTGCTAGCTGGTGGGTTAAGAAATCAATTTGTATAAAGGTTAAGATGCCATTTGATTTGAAGTCTCAAGGGCATGCCACAAGACTTGTTCCATCTTCTCTACAGATTACCCAGAGTGCATCACAGTTATCATTATTCTTCACTAGGAAAAGAAAATGGAAAGGAGAAAGAAGAAAGAGATAAACAACCAGGGGAGAAACAGAGACCTAGAATAGGCTTCGGTAATAGTGCCAGGTCTGCAATTGTGAATCCATTTGCGTTGCAATTCAGTCACTGCAAAACTCTGACCTCACAGAGGAAGATAGAAAGCAGAGAGAACAGTTTTCTATCTCTATTACCAAACAATTACAATACACTGACTGTTTGGGGTTTTTTTTGTTTGTTTGTTTCTTGTTCCTGGTGTCAGCTCAACCTCAAGTGCTGAGAGGGCTAAGAAGGAGGTGGGTGTTTTGGCATGTGGGCTATGGATTTGGTTGACCCAGAGCAGGGATGAAGTTTTGACTTTGAGTTACAGAGAACCCTGTTAAACCTGACTGCTTCACCCTGAACCACATCTACCCAACTTACTCTGTCCAGTATCCTTGGTTTTCAAGGACAGGCATCAGTTCCGTTTCCCAGTGTCATACCTGTTGTCGTGTAAACAGGTTGAAAAATAGTGAGAAAACCGGAGACGAACGCTAATCTTCATCGGTTTGACTGTTGTGAATTATATTACAAACCCCTTATGACAAACAGCCTGTATGTGCACATAGTAAACAAACACACGAATGAATGAAAAACTAACTCTGTTGCATGTTATGCAGTGGAGAGCGTTTTGCTGGCATGGTTTATGCTGAGTTGCCCCCTCAGAGTTATTCTGAGTCATCCCCTTTATCATGTAATGAAACATTTTCCTTCTGACGGGAGTGATCTCATTTCTGATGATAATGGCCAACCCAAGGGCACATGTACAGTTCCACATTTTTGTGGAGTCAACACCAAGGCGCACTGCAGCTCTTCTGGTGGCCCCAGACCTTAAAAAGACCTTTGATTTCTCTCCTGTCTGTACATACAGTGACTTGCAAAAGTATTCGGCCCCCTTGAACTTTTCCACATTTTGTCACATTACAGCCACAAACATGAATCAATTTTATTGGAATTCCACGTGAAAGACCAACACAAAGTGGTGCACACGTGAGAAGTGGAACAGAAATCATACATGATTCCAACCTTTTTTACAAATAAATAACTGAAAAGTGGGGTGTACGTAATTATTCAGCCCCCTGAGTCAATACTTTGTAGAACCACCTTTTGCTGCAATGACAGCTGCCAGTCTTTTAGGGTATGTCTCTACCAGCTTTGCACATCTACAGACTGAAATCCTTGCCCATTCTTCTTTACAAAACAGCTCCAGCTCAGTCAGATTAGATGTAGGGCTGCCACAAACGATTATTTTGATAGTCGACTAGTCACCGATTATTTTTGCGATTAGTCGACTAATCAGATCATCATCCATTGGACGTAAAACTACAGCTTATTGCACCAGCAGCATCTGCTCTTATATAACTATCATTAGCTTACAGCTTTAAGTGTTTATGGTCTGTGCTAACTAAAAATAAAGACAAGATGATAGTTTATTAAATTTTAATGAAATCTGCAGATTGTTTCGGTGAAGTTTAATAAACTCCTTGCTATCTAAAATATAACAGGACACCGGAGTAAATTCTCGAGCATCTCACACTTCTGATAATCAGCTGTCTGCTTGACATTTATTCAGCTGTGTAAAAACTATAACTTTAACCTCAGCCAAACCAATTTACTCAGGAACAAATAAAATACTGAAAAAAGCCAAACAATAACATTTTTAAGTTATCTAAGTGACTCATATATATTTAACCTGAGTAGCGAAAGACGGCGGTGGGTTTGAAATGATTTGCCGGGAGTCCGGTGTTCTCACGGCTCTAGTGACCTAGCCCCCGGCTAACTATCGAGCTAGTGGGTAACAGACGTCTCCGAAAACGTCGGAGCGCTTTTGAAAATATGCGGTGTCTTGATAAACTGAGCAGATATTTGAGGTTTACACAGCTACATTCCTGCCTGAAATATGTTAAACGTTTATTTTGTGACCCAGAAAGATAATAGGAGTAATATTAAAACTAATGACTAATGACGCTGTTACGTAGGCTAGAATCATGGTGGCGGTCAACGACGGTCCAGGCGTGGGATTTCTCTCGTGGAAATATGCACATTATTTGTTCCTTTCTATTGGTAGGTGGCACAGTGCACTGTGGCAAGTAAGCAAGCTAGAAGACTGGCAAAGTTATGGAAGCAACACATTAACAAGAGAATTCTAAGTAAAACCAAAGTTACTAACCCTAGTAACTAGTTACTTTGAAAGTAACGAGTAACTTGAAGTAACTGAGTTACTTTTGATAGAATTAACTAGTAATGTAACTAAGTTACTAATTTAAAGTAACCCAACACTGGTCCCTACACTGCTATGGACACTGATCGGAGTGATCCCCAATAACTGTAGAAAAAAAGAAGAAACAAAAAATACACACACTAACTATAATAAAAAAAATAAATGCTTTATATTTTAGATTCCTCAAAGTAGCTTTTGCTTTGTTGACAGCGTTGCACACCTTTGGCCATCTCTTAATAATCTTCATGATGACATCCTAAAATGGTTTTCACTTCACAGGTGTGCCTTGTCATTTGTAGGGATGGGTATCGTTTAGGTTTTATCCGATACCAGTACCAAACCGGTACTTTTGAAACGGTGCTGGTGCTTAAACGGTGCTCGAACCGGTGCTGAAAGATTGGAGAACACAAA
>NW_024582527.1:725044-727879 GCF_018398535.1 Haplochromis burtoni | reverse complement strand
CTACCGTTTATGTCAGAACCGGTGCCATAATAACACCGGATACCGGTACCCATCCTTAGTCATTTGTGGAATTTCTTGCCTTCTTAATGGGACTGGGACCATCAGTTGTGTTGTGCAGAAGTCAGGTTGGTACACAGCTGACAGCCCTATTTGACAACTGTTAGAATTCAAATTATGGATAAATACCAACCAGCTAAGTAAAGAGAAACAATAGTCCATCATTACTCTAAAAACTGAAGGTCAGTCAGTCTGGAAAATTGCTAAAACTTTAAACGTGTCCAGTTGCAAAAACCATCAAACACTATGACAAAACTGGCTCACACAAATACCGCCCCGGAAAAGGAAGACCAAGAGTCACCTCTGCTGCTGAGGATAAATTCATCTGAATCACCAACCTCACAAATTGCAAGTTAACAGCACCTCAGATTAGAGCCCAGATAAATGCCACACAGAGTTCCAGTAGCAGACACATCTCTACATCAGCTGTTCAGAGGAGACTGTGTGAATCAGGCCTTTATGGTCAAATAGCTGCTAAGAAACCACAACTAAGGAAAAGCAACAAGCAGAAGAGATTTGTTTGGGCCAAGAAACACAAGAAATGGACATTAGACCTGTGGAAATCTGTGCTTTGGTCTGATGAGTCTAAATTTGAGATCTTTGGTTCCACCTGCCATGTCTCTGTGCGACACAGAAAAGATGAATGGATGGTCTCTACATGTATGGTTCCCACCGTGAAGCATGGAGGAGGAGGTATGATGGTGTGGGGATGCTTTGCTGGTGACACTGTTGGGGATTTATTCAAAATTAAAGGTACACTGACTGAACCAGTATGGCTACCACAGCATCCAGCATGCTGCAGTGGTGGATTTTACAGACTCCAAACACATTTCAAGGCTGTATAAGGACTTTTTGACCAAGGAAAGTGATGGAGTGCTCCACCAGATGGCCTGACCTCCACAGTCACCTCACATAAACCTAATTGAGATGGTTTGGGATGAGATGGACCGCAGAGTGTAGGCAAAAGGGCCAACAAGTGCTCAGCATCTCTGGAAATTCCTTCAAGACTGGGTTAGGGCTAGGGTTAATCATTTAAATAGAACCTGTCTGATAAAGTAAAGCAGGCTAATATATCTCAAAAAGCAACACATCACGCCACGATCTGAATAAACACCCGAGAAACAAAGTCACTGACATTTATCAGTCTGGAAAAGGTTACAAAACCATTTCCCAGGCTTTGGGACTCCAGTGAACCACGGTGAATGCAGAAAACTTGAAACAATGGAGAAGATCTCCAGGAGAGACCAGCCTACCGAAATTATTTCAAGAACACATTGACAACTCATCCAGGAGGTCACAAAATTAAAGAGACTCAAGTTTCACATGTCTCAACAATCATAAACAGACGAGACACAAGTTGAACCTTCAGGAAGGTTTGAGTCCCATTACATCCGACATAAAACTAACTCAGCATTTCAGAAAAGGAATATCATATCAATTGCAAAATATGGTGGTTGTTGTGTGTTGGTCTGGGGTTGTTTTGCTGCCTCAGGACCTGGAAACCTTGCTGCGGTAAATGGAATCATGAATTCTGATGTGTACTAAAACATCCTGAATGACAATGTCCGGCCATCTGTTCATGACCTCAAGCCGAAGCGTACTTGGGTTCTGCAGCAGAACAGTGATCCAAAACAAATGGTAAATGGCCTGTATTTGTATAGTGCTTTACACATTTGGTCATCCACCCATTCACACACTGGTGATGGCAGCTACGTTGTAGCCACAGCCACCCTGGGCGCACTGCCAAAGGCGAGGCTGTCGGACACTGGTGCCACTGGGCCCACCAGTAGGAAATGGGTGAAGTGTCTTGCCCCAGGACACACTGGCCGAGCCGGGCTCGAACCGGCAACCTTCCGATTACAAGACGAACGACCAACTCTTGAGCCACGATCGCCACAAACGCCACCTCTGAATGGCCTAAGAAAAACAAAATGAACACTTTGGATAGAATCCGATTGAGAAGCTATCACATGACCTTAAAAAGGTGGCTCATGCTCAAAAACCCTCCAGTGTGGCTGAATCACAACAATTCTTCAAAGATGAGTGGGCCAAAATTCCTCCACAGCTCTGTAAAAGACTCAGTTATCACATTGATTGCAGCCAACCAGTTATTTAGCTTTAGGTGGCAATCACTTTTTTTACATAGAGCCATGTAAGTTTGGATTTTTTCCCCCTTAATAATAGACACTTTCATTTAGAAACTGCCTTTTGTGTTTACTTCTGTTATTTTTGTCTAATATTTAAATTTGTTTGATGACCTGAAACATTTAAGTGTGACAAACAGAAAAAAATAGGAAATCAGGACTGTATACAGAATACATATTTTACTTAATTTCGCATTATTGCATTAAATAAGGAGGACCATGCTAAGTAACTAACATTGGATTCTGAAACAAACATCTGCCTGGATTTATTAATGAACCCTCTCACTATCCTCAGTACTTTATATTATTAGTGTAGCTCCCAAAGTCTGGAGAGAAGTGAAAGAATTACTCAATAGAGTTAGAGATTCACCACAGATAAATTATAACTAGAAGGGTACTTGGAGAGCACATCCTCCTCCAAGGCCAAAATAATTTCTTGCAGTTTCAAAGAAAGTGATCTGGAAACTTACCAAAATCCAGTGTGTTCTTCCTCAGTCACTGTTTCATCTATCCACCAAGTTTCCTGAAATTTAGCCTGGTACCAGATGTACCTCTGCCAAGATATGACAATGAAGACAGAAGTTGTTGGAAACAATGTTACACCAGAAAGTGCTTTGCAGATGTGTTATTAAAA
>NW_024582527.1:681978-725024 GCF_018398535.1 Haplochromis burtoni | reverse complement strand
AAGTTGTTGGAAACAATGTTACACCAGAAAGTGCTTTGCAGATGTGTTATTAAAAAAAATAAATAAGTAAAACCAAGGCAGAAAAAATACAAAAAAACACATAAAAGCAAAGCATCAAAGCAAGCTTTGAATAAACTGGCACATGAAAGGATGTCAGCCTAAGGATGTGTATGTCTGTAGCTTTAACAACGAGATAGAAAATAACTCAACTAAGCTCAATTTACTCCCTTTTTTAAAATTTTCACCTTTTTCTGCTGGCTGACATAAATCGTAATTGCATGAGTCTATAATTGCATTGCTTTATGATGTTAGTTTATTCTCACTTAAAATTACCACCAGGTCCCTGGACATAAAATGAAGCCCTTACGAAACTCAGACTTTAAAATCAAATATTCAAGCTCCTGATATTTTTCAATTACATTATACATAAGATATTACACCCTGATTTTATGTCCTTAGCAGTTTTATTATATTATATGAAATAAATTATCCAGTTACTCTAAATTTGTGCAAGTTTCATGAGGCAGGGCATTCACACTATTAAAACTTTATTAAAAAGTTATAAAACAACTTCTCCCTTAGTTTTTACCAGACATTTGTTTGCTTTAGTATATGTGTTCTAGTATGAAAACTGGTAACAAAGCTGGACCTAAATACTAAACTATTCAGATGTACATTCATCGGATTTTCATTTTTCTATTTGGGAATGTATAGACACTTGGTTTGCTCACAGATATGTAATATTTGATGTGACGTGAAGAGGGAGAAAAGTATTCTCTAAAAGATGCTGCCTCATTTGGTGTTTTGATGATGTTGTTTGGGGGTTCTGGTGAATCAGTTGGGATGAATCTGAGACTCTGGACTGTAATATGATTTGAAGGACAACGTAATAGGACTGTGTGGTTCTATTATTACTGGGGTAAAGGGCTCATGTTTTTGATTTAATGTGACCTCTGTCTCAGGACAGGACGGTAAATGACAATTGAGGAAATTGTGGACAACATCAGATTTTGGTGCAGTTCCATAATAATTTATTTAAAATTGAAAACTAGAGCCTTTAATGCCCTCTTGAAGCTCCATATCCAATTTTTCTAGTGAAATATTTATTAAAAATTGCCCTAAAACATCTGTCTTGCCTTTGGAGATTTTTATTTTTTCACTTTTTTCACATTGATTTGTTGGTACAAACCCAAATGATGGCATAGTTGCAGGAATTTTCTATGTACTAATCCACTGCTCTGTTATACAGCCAAAATACTTTACTGATTAATTTTAATACTTACTAAATGAAATACCAGCTGTAGTGCTCAAATTTTAAATAATTTTCAGTGGTGAAGATCTTTTAAAGGTATTTTTATTGGCATGGATTCTCATCACTGCAGAGGAGAGGCTGCATTTACAATAGCATTAAGTCTCCCCAGAGATTAACAGACTCTTCCTGTCCCTTTGTTTATGGGCACTTATCTGAAATCTCAATGACAATCAAAAATGTAGCACAAAGGAGGTAAGGTGAAAAGACAAAAAAGAATCCCTCATGGACAGGGCAGAGGGCGGTCACTGTGACTTTTTGTGTCTTTTCGCTGAACATTTTGTTGCTACATTGTGGCAACTTTTTCATGTTTAATGACTTAGGCAGGAACAACAGCTACTTAAGCCGTTTACGTGAACAGAAAAATAACATTTAGGAGTAGCAATAGATAAAAGAAGAAGATAAAACTATACAGAAAAAATAGGTGTAAGCTTAGCTTGGATTGTTACTTTGTTGTGTCACGGTTTTTAATTAATACACATGGTAGGAGATGTTTCATGCTTTCATAGTGGTAAGAGGTAATTACTGCTTCTCATCAGTGGCTTGTTGTTATTTTTTGCTGCTAACATATTTGGGCATCATTTGTTGTAACACTGAATATCACATTAATTATTGAATTTCACACAAAAAAAACCATATTAAACATCCAAACAGACTTAGATAGTTTTAAGTTTTTTGTTTTTTTTCTAGCTATGCTAAATTATAATTCTGTAAATCGTGTTGAAAACATTCTGAAATAGATTTTCTGATCAGTTTTATAATTAATTGTGTTATAATTTGCATATACAAAAGCAAATATATGAAACATACTTATTTTATTTAAATGTTTTCCAGAAAGTCAACTACACTGAGGTTCCTGCTGAGCTTGTTAATGAAATGTCTGCTGATGGAGAGAATGGCCATCTGCTGGTACAGTCGAGATCTTGTCCCTGTCCCTAAATGAGTAAAAACTGTTTACCCAGTGAAAAGATGATCATGATTAAATCTGTGAAATCATTTCACAAGGTTTCCCGACTGAGACATAGGCTTCTTTTAAATGATCCGTTTTTGCTTCGTTTTGATTAATTCTTTTTTTGAGTTTTCGTGATATTTCACAGTCCTTTGACCTAACTAAAACCTAACCCTTCTGTTTTCTTCCATGCATAATATCACACAGCACACATTTTTAACTCTGTATTTTGTAAAAATGTACCTTCACTGCTGTCTTGTTTCTTTTTCTGATTTATTTAAAAGTCTCACAAATATTTATGTTAATTGAATTGCGCAAGATAGGAATTTAGGGTGTTCTTTTACAGCGGTGGCAAGATCTTGACAGTTTTTTCTTCAGTCTTCAGGTTCAGAATACAGCCTCAAGGGGTTAGGACAAGAGGTGAAATTCACCTGCGTCACAAACACACGCAGAGACCGTGTCTCTGGTCGGATGTCACCATAGTCAAAACACATCTTCTCTCTAGAGGCAGCAGTGTAAAAAGAGAGAGCATGAGACAAGAAAGGAACCTGTGATCTGTCTTTTGCCTGACTCAGATCAAAAAGTCTATGATGATCCTCCCACATACAAACACAAACACGTATGATTGACAATTAAACACATCAAAAAGCTTGTGTCTCACAGTAAAATGCAATTATAGAAATGCACAAACACAGAGATACAGATATCACATACAAGAAGCCTAAATGTGCTTGCATATTTGCCAGATATTATGACTGATGTTTCAGATCATCAAACAAATTTCTATACACAGATAATCTGTGTAAATACAAAATGTTATTTTTAGATGATGATTTAATTTATTAAGGCAAAAAAAGCTACCGTGACATATCTTCAGTTTCTTATTTAGTTTTTATTTGAAAATGTTTAGTTTAGTTTTTATTCGTTTCAGCGTTAGCTTTAGTGTTTCTTAGTTATTATTGTATCGAGGGCATATCAGATACAAGATTTAGGAAAACTACTACAGATATTACAGTGAAATCACAGAACTTTTATTTTACTATAGTCTTCCAAGTTTCTAAGTGTAGATATACACAGCTGTTAAAATGGCATATCTACTACTGTCATAGTGATTGTAAATAAAAGCAAGTTCCAGCATGTCAAAGGTATCCCAGATGGCATATCACATTGACAGAAATTCCAGGCACAGCCCTTAAATTTCCTGCATCTTCTTGGGTTGATCCAGGAAAAATGATGTACAAATCTGATTTGAGTAAGTGCACAAAATATAACAATAATCCTCCGCATAGAAGAAGAGGCACAGTGTAACAGCACAACCTGCCAGCGGATTTACTGTTCTTTTATGTTCCTTTTTTATGGGAAAAGTGAGGGGGTTTGGTGAGGAAGACAGACTCCATCAAAACAGGGCACTGTAATGCCTTACAGTCTTTTAGTATGCATTTTAGAGTGCGCTGCCTCACATGTCTGACCACGTTACTGTGGACAAAACAAAACTATGAAGTATTCTTGAATCTAAATGCTGTTAATAAATGAGTTTTGCACATATATCAGAGCTTCCTTCACCCATCACAGTATATCTACTGAAACCCTTGATCCCAAAGGGTTACAATTGCAGAACAGCAAAAAAAAAAAAAAGATAATACAATGAAAAAAATAAATCTTTACAACATAGAAACACATGAAAGCCATGTGGAGGAGAGAGAACAGAGAAGTAAAAGAGAGGAACTGAAAGAGAGGAAGGGGAGGGAGAGGCAAGAATACGAGGAACAAAGACTGATTCAAGAATAAAAATAATGGATTAAAAATAATGTGAAACTTTTACATTTTGTTTTCTCAATACTCCCAGAAAATGTATTTTAGCAACATGTATAAGTACTGATATTAATACAGTAAACTGTGCTATATTATGATGAGGACAAGATATATCATTTACAAGATGGACTGTAATAGACAGAAGGGTGAGGTAGCCAACAAAGTATAGTAGAACGCTCCAGAATGCTTAAATCACTTTGGCTTTATGATGTAAAAGCAGAAAAGTACCTTTCCACAGGCATTGGGGTTGGGGTGTGATAGGCAGAGGGCCATGGAGGCTTAATAATCCTGCTCCTGTAGTGCAGCTTTTGAAGCGCTGAGAGCACATGTACAGTACACACAGTGGTGTGAAAACGTGTTTGCTCCCTTCCTGGTTTATTTTTTTTTAAAGTTTGTCACACTTAACTGTTTCAGATGAATAAACAAATTTGAATATTAGACAAAGATAACACGAGTAAACACAGAATGCATTTTCTAAATAAAGGTATTTATCATTTAGAGGGAAAAATCCAAATGTACTATATATATATATATATATATATACACCTGGCACGCCCCTGCGGGCGGTTTATCCTTCAAGCTCGGGTCCTCTACCAGAGGCCTGGGAGCTTGAGGGTCCTGCTGTTCCCAGGACTGCGCTCTTCTGGACAGGGATCTCCGATGTTATTCCTGGGATCTGCTGGAGCCACTCGCCTAGCCCTCTACCAGAGCCCTTAGTATTTCTCGAGCTTCTCGTGTTCCTTCTTTTTGATGTTGCTGTCATTGGGAACCGCTACATCAATCACTACGGCCGTCTTCTTCTGTTTGTCTACCACCACTATGTCCGGTTGGTTAGCCACTCAAAAACTCTTAAGAATAAATGGTTATAAATTCAATAATTATTATTAGATAAAGAGGGGGTGGGGGGGGGGACAAGAAGCACAAGCAAGCAGAAGGTCTGAATGATCAGTCAACTGACTTTTATTGGTAAGGCAGCAAATCAAATTAAGTCAGCTACACGGAGCGAGAGAGAGAGAGAGAGTTAAAACTCTTTGAACACTCTTGCAAAGCTTTCTTCTTTTTTCTTTTTTTACATGTGTTGCTACACTGTAACTGAAGAGTCTTCCACATGGCAATGTGGTGCTGGCTCAATTTGTGGAAGATGCACACTAGTGACATGAACACAATACAATGGCAGTTGACTCAATGTGTCGCTTGAGACAAAACACATTCTCTGAACATTTCTCAGCCTGGAAAAACTGATCGATCAAGGATACTTTGACAGCTTGCCCTGATAGCTGGCAAATAAAACACTCAGCTATTCTGCTCACCTTTGCTGTGCCCTCAGAAGGAATCATCAGCCCTTCTTTGTTTTTCAGTGTAAGTGATAGCTCGGATCAGACGATGCAGGTACAACATCGGTCACTACTGCGGCACACATCAAAAGGCAGCCTTTCCAATCTGATGTCATAATGACAACATAGTTACCATGGTAACACCCATACATACAATTAAAAGCAGTCTATCAGTCTTACCTGTGAAAGGGATTCCCATGTGATCTGCTTTTGGTGGTATAATAGTTCAAATAGGGCCCGGTCCCACTAACAGCCGCCATTGTAGTGACACTTTTGTTTTTGTAATGTATATTCATGTGTGTAAAAATCAGGTTCCTAATTGAATACTCTATCTCACCCTAAAGCGTTGAAACTCTCCTCAGCATCTCCTGAAAGCAGCACTGAGTGTTTTCTTTAAACTAGTAGAGTGAGTTTTAACACCAGGTGCTGCAGTGAAGACTGTTAGTGGTGCTGAAAGCTTCATCACTGATGCACTCACAGGGACCTAGGCATCAAATGAAGGGACTCCATCAAGTGCTGCCAAAGCAAAGAGTAAAAATGAACACAATATGCATCAAAATGAAAACCCAAACCCCAGAGGATGAGAGCCTGGACCCATTCAAGCACTTTGGCAACATAAACCCAGTCCCCACTTTATACCCATATGATGGCAGACCTCCATCTAATGTGAGAAATGAGATCACTGCCCTAAGATTCATACTGCAGGAATCTCAGCACATGCAGCATACGAATCACTACAAAATGCAAACTACAAGGCTGCCAAGTGCCAAACACTGAATGATTGACTTCACCTGCAGTTAAAGTGCTGAAGAGAAGATGCAGAAAAAGCCATTCTCGACCCCAAGAACGGCTGGAACAGGCACACAGAAACAGACCTGGCCAGAGTTACCAAACTGGAAGTTTCTGAGACCCAAACTGAGACACTGTAGAAGAAACTGCAAGAAAGAAGAAAAGAAGAAAAAGGCCAGTGTTCCCAAGCAAGAAAATTCAGAGGTCCAGGATGAAAACATGTCAGAGGAAAAGCCCAAAAAGGATCCTTAGACTATTCAGTTAACTGACTTCAACAATAGTAAATAACTGTATTAACCAGAGAGTGCCTAAAAAAAACATTTTTTCTTTAATATTTAGTCATATATAAATGTGTCCCCCCTTAACCAGTCGCAGTGGATGGCTGCCCATCTCTGAGTCTGGTTCTTCCGGAGGTTCCTTCCTTTTTAAAGGGAGTTTTTCCTCTCCACTGTTGCCACGTGCTTGCTCGTAGCAGATTGTTGGGGTTGTTTTTCTTTTTAGGAGACAGAATTAGTCACTGAGGGAATCAGGGTATTATAATATCTTAGCCATAAAAAATGACCATCAATCAATCAAATAAAAAATTGGCATTACCAAAACATCTACAGTGTGAACATTTAATTTTTTCTCATTTAAAAAGTATTTAAAATGCCAAATTACAACAGCTTAAAAGCAGAAATAAATATGTTTACAGCCTGGTTAAAAACTTTGTTCTGTGAATAATTTCCACTCTTAATAGTTAATTGAATTATTAACAGTTAAGGTTGCTTTGGTGATTGAAATACTACACTTTTATGTGTACTAGCAAACCCTTGTGTTACACAAGGGAGAATCAGAACATACATACTTTAGCAGCAGGTATCCACTCCTGAATATTGGTCGTATGCACTGGATGGCTACTCTCCTCCTAAACTTCTGTCTCGTCAAAGGTCATCCTGCTCCACATCTGGCTTGCAAAGTGACCGTCACTTATGCACAGGGTGTAAGGATACACTGAAAGACACAACAGCCAGTAGTTCTGCACTCAGATGAGAAGAAGTTATATTATTATGTTAAAAATATGACTCACCATCTGCTCCTCATAATGTGGAAGAGCCTTTCGTCCACTTACTCAGGCCCTTTAAGTTTTATTTGGTTTATATTTGTCATTGGCTTGGTTCTGTACAGGCTCTTTAAAATAGGTCATGAGAAACATTAAGCCAGGGAAGCATAATCTCCATCACCAAACACGAACCATCCTGACAGAGGAAGATTCTGCTCAATATGAGACATCTCACCTTCAGATTGTAAGCTGTGACCCAGGTAGGACTACAGGTGAGACAACCGGCACATTCAGAAAGTATGCACTGATTAGGTCAAAGATTGCCTGTAGCTGAAACAAATAGAAATATGTCCAGTTTTTGTTTGTTTGTTTGTTCCTGAGGTGGTGACTGCCAGACACATGAGTGGCTTTAGGTGATCCAGTGTAGTGGTTGAAGCCATTTTCAATACCCTGGATTTACTTCTCCGATGAAAAATGCACCATCATTTATATAGCTACCCATGATGCCTGCAGCCACTCAAGAGACTACAAGATCATGTCCAAAGCATCTGTGGGGTAAGAGGAAACAGTGGCAAGCCAGTGTAAGATAACACTCACCTCCAGTGCTGCCCCAACCATAGACAAATCTGCTAACCGGTAATTTATTAATTTGCTTATTATGTCTCCATCCATCTATTGGTATAACATGTACTGATATTTATAAAATATAAATATGCAAAAATGTAAAGTGCAATATGCTTTACACAGACCTATAATTTATTAATAAGGCAGCTACAGGCATGGGATACATTATCAATATGGAGCAACTGCTTTTACAGTAATAATGCTAAACCAAGAGAGGCGTACTACTCCTCCTCTTTGTGTTTGTGCATCAGGAGATGGAAGGAATTTATCAGCTATTCTGTACCCGTACAGTAATTTTAACATACAGCATGCTGCACAGCAATATTTATTATCTGTGAAGTGGTGTGCAGTGCACAGCTTGTGTATGTAGTATGTAGCCTGCAAGTGCGCGAGGATTAGTACGACAGGCATGTTCATTCATTCATTCATTTGTTCATTTCCAGGCACAACAAATACCTATATTGAACATAAATGTCACGGTCTGGCTGGGGCAGACCGTATGTGTTGCAGAGGACGACTCAAACGCAGACCAAAACGTGGTATGGGTTAACAAAACAAGCCGTTTATTGAGACTAACAATAAGGGTACAAAATAAAAGGGCATAGTAGACAACTAAACAAAAACCTAAACTGGGTGAACTAATAACAAAACATGAAAAACTTTAACCATAGTGAACTGACATGGGTACCTGGGGATGAGACATGGATGAGCAGACGACCTGACAACGAATGACTGAAAGCACACGGACTAAATAGACACAGGAGGATAATCAGGAAAGTGGCAACACATGGGGAACCAGCAGACACACATGAACATAACGACGTGACACTGGGAGAGTAAAACTGAACACGATGAACACAGACACACCAGACCTCTTCACAATAAGACAGGAAACACAGTGAGATATAAACATGACAACCTGAACTGACAACATAAGCCACAGACATGAAATACATGGAAAGCAGGGGAGACTTAACAAAGTGGAAACACGAGGGGGAAAATAACTGGAAACAACTAGGCATGATAACGATAAACTTAGGAAACCTAAAGGCTACATAACTAAACACAAAACGCTGGGTCAACGGACCCAGGATCATGACAATAAAATGCACAAAACAAAAAACAAAAATTGCCTGAAAAAGGAATGAGACGAAGAAAACTTATTAAATCCCACCCCTATACTCACTCATCAACAAAAAAACAAAAAACAAAACAAAACAATAAACTTCCCGCAGCTACGCCCATTATTGCATACAGTCCCATCAACAGCCCTGGGCACATACAAGCATCTAAACTGCAGCTCGCAAACAACAATTAGAGCCTTCATAACTGAATACAGAATATATAAATTATAAATTACATTACCACAGGTAACAGGCAGAATAACTACAAGTAACAAACACACATACATATACATACATATATATCTACACACACATGTACATGTGTTAAACTTGTTCACGGTCTTTTTTTTTTTCACATTATTATGGTTATTAAGAATAGTTCTTCAGTGTTAATCAATTAATCCATCCATTCTCTTCCATTTATCAGGGTCACCAGGGGGCTAGAGCCTATGCCAGCTACCACAGGGCGAGAGGTAGAGTGCACCCTGGACAGGTTGGACTGGACTAAATTCTTCCTGAATCCTCTGTCCCTGTATGTCTTTTGGAAAACATTAGAACTAATGCGATTAATTGGCTTTGTACCGTAAAGAATTAGGGACACAATGCAGTAGTGTACAAGGCATGCACCATTTAGTTGGTCCCAAGTGACGCGTCCACATGTCCATGTAAATTTATATATTTTGTATTTTGCTACAGCTTAGCAGCTAAGAAGCCAGAGCTTGCAAACCGCAGTGCACTCTCGCCTGGTGTTTGGTAGCTCACTCAAAAAGCTAAGCTACAGCAGATGATGTATGTTTTCATGCTTGTATATAATTAGCAGGAAAAGAAATCATGCTCTATAAAGAAAGTGTCCTAGTAAACATATGAATCCCTATAGCGCCACCTTCAGGTATACATTTGGGGTTTTTGTGTTGTTGCATCAATTTCCCAATTAAATGATTTGCCAAAGAATTTGCCAGAGACATTCATTTGTTCTGAGGAAGAATCACTTTGGTTATACCCTGTTATATAACAGTGTTTAACCATTTAATTTGTTCTTGTTCTTACTGTTTAATCTTAAGTAGCAACATCTAATTAAGTAATAACTACTTTCCTTAAAAACATTATCAAAATCTCCCTCCAATCAGTACCGTGGTAATGAAACAGTCACCGGCCAAGAATCAGCTCTCACGGGTATACTTAACCAAACACAGTTTTTCTTCAGCTGCCTGGTTTCCCTTCCCAACCTCCCATTTCCTCCCTTCTCCTCAAACCCACGAGCTCTGCGTAAGCCCTTCTCCAGCACAGAGTCAAAGAGTTCACTGATGCCAAGCTGAGTCCCTTAATAACCCCACAGCACTCTGGCCTGTTCCCAGTGCCAGCCCTGCTGTGAATGACAACTAATATGATGGTGGGCCCCGCAGAGACATGCAGTCCATTTCCTGTATGACTAAGGAAGGAGGGACTGGTCAGATGTTGGCTATCAGTCATACCTGTGGTGAGGAAAGTCACATGGAAAAGACTGGGTCCTATTAGGAACTTGCTGGTATATCTCTGCAGATAAGTGCAGGGGAAATACACATTTCTTTTCACCCCATGAGACAAATAACTGTGATGTTGCTGCATATTTTAAAATACTCAAGAATACAGAGGACAAAGCTTTGAGAGAGTATGCAGCATCGTGTGTTAGGGTGGTATTGATGATTCTTCTCGTTTTAATCAGATAAAGCTCAACAAGGAGTAGGAATAGTTTACCACTAGAGATGATTGTTTAGAGTTTAGTCTTAGTACTTTGGGTAAATAGGCTCTATTCATACTTATTAGTATAAATGGCTGAAATGAAGTTGCTGAAATCCAGCAACACAATATCAAATTAGTAATGATTCACAAATAATCCAATCAAATGTCCTCATAGTGATGATGGAGCTGAAGACTCAACATAAGCGCTGGCAAAGTTTAACGATTGACTGTAAAAATGCAACTGTGTGTGTATAGATTGCAATTTACAGTTAGGTCCTGGACAATTAATGAATAATTAAGTGAGTCACTGCTGTTGTGCAACATGGATAAATGTGTGCAAGGCTGAAAGAATGAACTAAACCCCATCGCCCTCTTTCCCTTTTGTTTTTAGGCTTATTTATTCATCAAAAAGCAATAATATTATTTTATAGACAGCTCTCTGTGTGTAACTTAATTACACTTTCTACTGTTTACGGGCCAGTTTTTGTACTAAAATGAGGTAAAAAGCCTTGTGTTCAGACTTTGTTCAGGCATCACTCTGTTTACATAAGAGCCTGTTTAACTTAAGTGTTATTTTTCTGTTTCTTTTTTTGGTTTTATTTTGTTGCCTCTGCCAAGCAGGTTATGTTTTCAGAAGTGTTTGAGTGTGTAAACACAATAAAACTTTGTAGGTGTGCAGACTGGGGTCATATTTGCAGCGTTTCTTCTTCACTCACCTTTTCTGACATGCTGTGTGTTTAAACAGCACTCTGCATTTAATCATTAGTTATTCATCTCTGACTCTCTTTCTAAGTGTGTCGTTCAACCTGTCTCCCTACCCTTACACCCCCCCCCAACCAGTCTGCAAAAAAGGTACGAAGACAAAAATATCATATCATATTTGACCTCTGACCTCTCCTTCAAGGTCAACAATTCCTTGAAGGAGGAGCTGACCTGATAGTCAAAGTGATAATTCTGCTTTATTGATCTATTTAAATGATAATAGGTTTTTAAACTGGCAAGAGCATGCTGGCATGGAATACTTTTGAATTTAGTTGATTCATTTGACTCATTTTATTTCATTTGCTTTGTTATGTACATTACAGTAACAGGTTGTAACTGTTTAAATACATAGCTGTATTTCTACCTCCCTAAGTTCTTTAGTATTTCCTGATTTCTAGTCTTTAGGTTTTGTGCCTCCCCTGTTTTCCGTGTTACATCTGGTTATCCTGGTTTCTATGTTTGTGTATTTCCAATGTCTACTCTGTGCCTTTCCCGTGTCCCACGTTTCATGTCTGGAAATGTTTCCTATGTCTTCCCTGTCAGCCATGCCTCCTTGTCAAGTCTTCATCTCCATGCCTGTCTTGCGTTTCCTGTTTTACTTTGATAGTCTCGTGTCCTGTGTTCAGTGTTTAGAGGTTTGCTTCCCCTTTGTTTTGTTATGTCTGATTAGGCCCAGCTGTGTTTCCCTCCTGTTTCCCATTCCCTCGTTACTCCCGTGTGTATTTCAGCACTGTGTTTTCCTCTGTCCGTTGTCATGTCGTACACCCTCATTGCTGTGTGTGTTTCTAGTTCCCGGTTTAGTTTTTGCATCCTATGTCTGAAGTTTTCTCCTGCGGATAAAGCTGCCGTTTTGAGTTCTACCTTTTGTTTGAGTCCTACGTTTGCGTCCTCATCCTGCCTGCCACACAGCAAAACATGACATGTACAATATTCTTTAATATTTACATGGGTTTCAACAGGGCAAATAACCAAAGCATATACTTTGCACTTGCTTTTATTGCACTACAAACTTCTTAAAGTACATTTAAAAAGAACAAAGAAAGCAAAGCTGCTCTTAATTGGTTTGAAACTTATTTGGCCAGTGTGATAAAGTGAGACACAAGGTGAGAGTGAAGGTTACCAACATCATTAAAAAAGACTTTAAAACTTGGGAAAATCTTCATGACTGGCACTTTACAGTCATGAGGACAAACCTTCACTGGCACTTGCTGTGTGGCTTTTGTCACTACATGCATTCTGTTAAGGATGAGAGGACTTACAACAGTGCTCATTTGTGCGAGGTTACTGATGGTTCCAGTGCTTGCACAAATGAGCATTTTGAAATCTGCCACAATGTGATGCAGTACAATATCCACACTCTTTATCATTCTTCTGTCCATCCAGTGATCCTGCTCTTTCACCTCTACTTTCGCTTGTCCATTATTAGCCCTTGTGTTCATTACATATGATACCAGTTGAGCACAATTGAGCCCAATATCCCCCTCACCACACTCCGTTTGGCCTCGCTAAGGTCTGGTCCCTCCTCTTTGCCACGCCACTAATTTCCTTCTCCGCACCTCAGTGTCGCAATTGCTCAGGGGCATAAAGTCAAGCAAGTGTTAACAGCAATAAGGTCACATGTCAACAACACATTTCAAACTTAAAGCAAGTCAATAAAAGACTAATAAAACAGTCAAATCACAAATATAATACCTCACAAATGCCAAATCATAATTATGAAAGAGAAGTTCACTGAAATATCAGGATTTATCTGGCGGTCATAAAACACGAGTTACACCAGGTCATGGAGAGTGTTTGACCTGACCAGAATTAAAAATGCGGGAGGTGCGTACTATTCAGGGTTTCATGAATACAGAATGTAGAAGTTTAAATCTCACAAAAAAAAAAAAAAATCCAAAACAAAAGCGGTTTAATTTCAAGAGAAACAAGAAGAAAAGTCGAACAGCATTGATTACCTACAACTAACAGCATAAAATAAAAAAATTAAAAAACACATAAATTCAAGGTTCAGCTTCAGTATGTGCGCACGTCAGTCAGTTTCAGGGTCACATTCACGTCATAAAACCTGTAATATGTCCTGCTTCAGCTTGTCTTAGAAGCTTCTGATGCATCAGGTCAACGTATCTCCATGCATGATGTTTAATCTGTCATAAGCTTTCTTATGTTGAAATGGGAATAAATATACGATTTGCGACGTAAAAACGTTGACTATTGTTGCTAAATCTTGGCAATGAGAAGCAACAACAGTTTAAAAATATAAACCTTAGGCTCTGTGGAGGTGAGGTTTGCCCTTTTTCCTCATCCTTGCTCACCTCTCAGTAAAGCAGCAGGACTCCATGGTGATGGATAAGGCCAGAGTGCCTAACAGGCTCTGTGGGGGCTGATGAATTCACCTATCCTCCTCTGAGTCTGATCCGACCTCAGGCTCAGCATGAACTACTGCATCTCCGCAGCCCAGAGCACTACACCACTTCACACAGGAACACACAGCCCAGTGGCCAGTACACATGCACCACCTGAAGCATGCAGGCGTAAAGCTGTTTAAATGGAGTAGCCTTCATTTAACCTTCAGCCAATCGCTGTGAGATTTAAAAAAAATAATAAAAATCTGTATTTCAAGCCGAGCAAAAGTGAGAATCATGTTTGTATTTTTCATTGTTCTAAGCCTCTGGCAGATGAGCAATGATTGTTGTTTGTGGCTTTTTGATTCCTATCAACAGTTAAATAACAGACTACTATACCCCTGCTCCAGGTAACATCGAATCTGTGATTTGTTTCAGAAAAACATCTTCAATTACCCAGTGAGGTGCTGTGATTCAGAAAAGTTTCATCTGGCTTGTCAGAGTTGTATATACAGCAGTTGTTCTTGCCAGGAATATTTGTGTTTTATCTCTTTTTCACCTTTGTAACTGTCTCCGCCACAAGCCTCCCTGAGCGGGCGGTGGACAGCTCCTTAAGGGCCGCAGAGCGGTGTCACAGGTTTTATAGTTGTCTTTTAATTAGCCGTTAATGAAGACAAAGCAGAAATGGTTCCACTGATCAATTGTGCACAAAATTAGATCGGGGATGTGGGGGGGTAGGGAACAAACATTCAAACAGAGTGGACGCAGGATGACTATTAGCTATCATGTGATGCGTTCAAGTGCTTATTTTGCACCATGACTGGCGGGTTTCGCAGTCGTGGATGCAGCTATTGCTTTATTCTTTGTCTAATGGCAGTTTTTGCTATCTGCTTGTCTTTTCTCTTTCTAGCCAACCTTACGTGCTGACTACCTCCTAAATGTAATGCCTCAGCAACTCAGCCACCACGGGAAATCCAGATTTTTCTCAGTTAGCCCTTGTTCAGTCATTCATGTGAGGCCTGAGCTATAATGCAATATTTCTGACAGTGCCTTAAGGCAGCCATGCTCAGGAGTCTGCTCACTGTTGCATGATAATGGAAGAACACATATAGCAGCAGATAACAATGTGGTAGCTAAAGGTAGGATATGTATCACAGGATGAATAGATGCTGCCCCCTGCTGACCCTGAGTGATTTTTCTGGTGCCTTGTGATTTTAGTCTCTTAATAAGCTTGTCTTGAAGACCTACACATAATGATGATTTTAGGGGGGAAAGCTACATGAATCAGCATCAATATAAGATCATATTTGGTTATTTTAATAACTTGTGACAGTGATATCACATAACAACTGTTCTACATCCTTTCTGTTAATTCCCTTATAACCTATGTGTGCTGATTAAATGTAACCGGATTAGTGTATGTATTTAGAAGGATTCTTTTTTTTTTTATCTGGCACTCTGGGATTGCAAGTGTAACACTGATGAATAAAAGCCAATTAGAGGGACTTTGTAGAATTACAGCCACCTAAAAAGTTTTCTTGTGACACTTTGAATTCTGCAAGAAACCTAAAAAAGTCATTTTCAAGTTACTTGCAAACTGTCAGCACTATCCGTCAATGGAGACGTGTTGCCTCATCATTTATGGCGTCTAACGATATATCAGCTCTAATTAGCTACGTTCAAGCTTTGTTTTTTCATTTGCTCAGTGTATAATTAGAGGTAATTGTTTGATAAATTGGACTGTATTTATTGTAGTTTAACTCAAGGATATAATGCTTCCATTATTAATGATGACACATAATCAATCTAATTTGTTAAACAAAGCTACCGCAGCAGTTCAGGAGTGCCATGGTGTCATGTAACCGAACTACCACGTGAGGTCACTGTTTCCTCAAAAATTGTAGGACTTCTCAAGGCGTCAACAACAAATGCAACTTGCAGGAGTTGTAATTTTGTACATTTGAGGTAATGAGGGTTCTTCAGATAAAAAGCAAAAGTGCATTTGTTCCAGCACTTTATTTAGTATGTTAAATATAAAAAGGTGTCTCAAAAAAGGACCCAAATCTGCAACTTTGGAGTTTCTGATATGTACCCATCAACACAAATGACCTTCCACCCCCTCTTCTTTAAACAAATTAAGTCAATATCAAAGATGTACTTTGCATTTACATTCATTTGGACAGAAGACTTGCACTTACATGGATTGTTAAGAAATAAATAGGCTGCAGGTAAATGACTTCTCCTTTACTGTTTGTTTGTTTGTTTGCATGCAGGTGTTGTAGAAGAAAGCAAGATTGTGAATTCAATTCAATATTATTTATATAGCACCAAATCACAGCAACAGTCACCTCAGGGTGTTTTATATAATAAGGTGAAGTTCATTTCATTCATTTTTCTGCAAGTACCTGCTGCATCACTATGCACCTCCACCTTTGAGTACATTTGACACCCCCCTCCCCTCCCCTGCCTTCACAACATGTATTATTCAGTGTTTTATTCAGTGTCATGTACTACAGTGGCAAGACCAACCGGCATGCCTGATGTTGAATTTGAATACATTTGACACCGCAATCTGAATGAGTTAACTTTAAATGAGATTAGGCTTGCTTGCGATGCTGCGCCTTTCCTCTGTGTGTTGCATTTGATAGGTGTTTGTTTACCTCAGTGGGTAAAAAAAGATGAGGCTTTGTTTCACAATTGATTTACATGCCAGCGAGGTGTGAGGATGTTTTAATTTAGCCTTTTGAGAGGGCCTAGTTATGGCTCGTTGGCAATGCAAACACAGCTGGGCTCATCCTGGGCTGTAACTGCTGAGTTCATGTGCTTTTGTCAAGCTTTTGCTGTGTTGTGCATGTGCCAAAACAGGCCTAGATTAACATTTTAGGAGGGTGTGCATTTTCTGCTGTACATGCACAGCTGCCAGGAGAGCCCACTGCACAGAATTACATCAGCGTCCAAAAACTGGGGACTCTGCAGTGATACAAGGCTGCACAGGGACCATCTGGTGTTCCGAGGCTTCCCCTTGATATTTTAAATTAGAGGGGTTTTAGTTACATTACTGTGATACCGCAGTGGACTCTTGTGGCCTGTGACTGTGATGTGTCCTCCCATCCAGGCTTCATGTTTGGCTCACATAGGCGCTCGCTAACACAGAGAGACATATAATACATAACGTTGGCAACCACACAAACAGAATGAGTGGCTCACCCAGGCCCACAGGATGTTGTCCTTCCCAGTCACTGATGATTTCCTGGAAGCCAAAGTGCCTGTACAGCATCTGCGCAGTTGAACGGGATTTTATTGGACATCGGGGAGACAGAATTGCTCGGCTTGTTCTTCCTGACACTACTTGCCGAGGCTCAACTCCAGTTACCACCATGGGGAGATGGCACAGAAACATAAACAAGTGAGCACTTGAGACTGGCTGGGGCACAATGGAGTCAGCAGCTGCCATGTTAGTTCAGCAGTATGGGTTCAAAACAGGGAACAAATAAATGGAAAGGTAAGCCATTGAACCCTGAGCAGAAATGTGCCTTGAAGGCCCCAAAGTTATTTTCTTAAAATCCATCAACCGAGCACAAGGGAAAGCCAAACTCAAAGAAGTATGATATACATCTTGATATCTATCATGTATACCATGTAGTTGTCACATATTTTATTAATGTCTTGCTAGTATATCCTACTACATACTAATACTTACTTACTGAACATTATTTCATTAATACAGACAGCTGATCTTGGTGTGCATCAGCCAAAAGTCCTGCAGCCACAGTGTCACTCTCACACCGGAAACCACATTCATCATAGAATCAGGAAGTGGAAAGCACCTCCTAGCATCCTTCTTTGTCTCGGAGAGGAAGTGGTTCAGACATACAGTACAATATAACCAGAGCATCTTGTGGCTAAAACATTTCCTATAAACAAGATGAATAATACCGTGCTACTGTTATCGCTTTGGATTTTATTGGCGTGCGAGTTAACTAACACAACATGCAAGACTTCACGTTTCCAGTAAACACCGCACATTTAGCAGGTTTGTTTTGCATTTTTGTATGGGTGTAGCATTTTTTTATTTTTTCTCTGATGTGTCCTACACTTTGACTCTCTGTATTTTGTGTAAAACTAGGTTACTGCACGTAATCGGGACATTTTCTGTGACAGTTTTGGACTTTTCTCCATAGTGAAGCACAAAGAGTGTCTTTTTAACTCCCCTTTATGTTTTTGATTGGTGGTATTACTTTTCTGTAAAGGTGTTTATCTTTGCTCGCGTTTTCTAGAAACTCCTGCTGTCACACAGTATTATCTCCTGTCATTTGATAAGCCAGTCGTAAACACTGTTGACCAGTTGGTAATAAACTCATCACCCATCCCTGCTGCCAGCTCCACACCCACTCTCAGTGCAGTTTCTCAGCCCTGTTGTTTTATTTTTCCATGTGGGAGAGAAGCTGGAGCGAGCACTTTATTACATGGCGGTTTTTAATTTGTTCTTATCAAAACAGACAGAGATCACCTCCAAGAGATTAGATTGTGTCAGAGCATCATCATCATAACAACACCAAACTGAAGCCCACCAGTCAGTGAAAAACTGCAGATACTTTGTTACTGCACATCAAATTTTCAGGTATTTTACTTGAGTAATTATTTTTCTGACAACTTTTACTTTTAGGCCTACACTTTTACACAAATACCGGTACTTTCACCTCCTTATATTTTCAATACAAGCGCGTTACTTTTGGGTGTAATGGTTTTATCATTTATAGTGTTTATACTTGAGGGTTAAAGTGGGTGACCATAAGTTGTGGTTGCGGTACTTCATAATCTAGCTAGCGCTGCTGAAGAGGAGGAAGCATAAAGGGAGTAAAGTTTTTTAAGTCTCAGGTAATTTCAAACAACCCATTTGTATTAGCTAACATCAGCAAACACACAACATGTGTGCAGTTTGTCACACCATGCGTCTGCTAGCTAAAGGTGCAGCTGCTGTATTCCACATAGAGAGAAAAGAGTGCGAGCTAACTTCACTCAGAGATGGAGAAAAATGTGGGAAGACAAATAGGACAGGAGAGGAAGAAGAGAGGTTATATTTAAAAGTAAGGACTGCTCAGTGACGCTTGATAAACCGCTAATTAAAGGTTACATGTAATATCATCATTTTTAATCACATATTGGATTTGTATATGATGTGTTTTGATAAATTATGTATTTTCATATTGTAAAAAAATCCTGCAAAACAAACAAAGCTATACTATGTTATTCGAATGTTGTATGAAAATACTCTGTAGTGTTGTGGTGCAGGATAAACAGGTTAGTTTGTCGTAATGTGGAGAATTAACAGTATGTTGGACTGGTGCACAGTGGCTGTGGTGCTCATGGTCAGTGTGTGGTTGCATCAACCTTAGCAGAGATGCATTTGCATTTAAGCTAATGATGCTTAGATTTATTTTAGATGTTTAGATGCGTAGATGCATGAATTCAACCTTTATGCCAACTGTATACTGTCTAGTATAAAGACAGTATGAAGGGGGATAGACAACAGCCAAGCTTTAGTTCATGAAACATGTCCTTACATCTTGTTGAATTCAGCTGAATCCACAAAGAGAAGCAGGTCTGCTGATCACAGTCTGTACACAAAGAAAATCTACTGGAGCTCAGGTTAAAGTTAAAGCTGAGTTAGACAAAGGTTACTATGTTACACATAGTTTGACTGCAATAAAATAATAAAGTGACAACATTTCATACCTAAAAGGCTAAAGATTAACTTAAGTCTATATCATAGTTTTTAGTTTTATTGTGGCATTTATTTAACACCATGGATAGGAGCAATTCAGTTTTATTTAGACAGCACCAGATCACAACAACAGTCGTTTATACTCTAAGGTAAAGACCCTACAATAATAGAGAGAAAACTCCCTTTTAACAGGAAGAAAGCTCCAGCAGATACGGGCTTAGAGAGGGACAGCCTGGCGTCTGTCTCCCAAGTCCAAAATTGGGAGGTTGTACCACATAAGATGCGCCTGAAAGCATAATGCTCGGCCTCCTATTTTAGTAATCCAGCAGTCTGAGAGTGAAGTGCTCTATTGGGGTGAAACCGGACTATGAGGCCTTTAAGATAAGATGGGGCCTGATTATTCAAGATCTTGTATGTGAGGAGAAGGATTTTAAATTTGATTCTGGCTTTAACAGGGAGCCAAGGAAGGGACACACCAGTATGGGGGATATGCTCTCGCTTTTTCTGAATTACAATAGTCGAGCCTAGAAGTAATAAATGCATGAGCTAGTTTTTCGGCATCACTTTGAAATGAAATATGTTTCTAATTTTAGAGATGTTGCACAAACGCAGAACAGAAGTGGAGGTGGTGGCCATACCTCACATTCGGTTAGATACAGAAAGGGTGACTCTTTGATGTCCATTGTGAACTGTGATGATTTTCTAGATTTCCTTGTGCTGATGGTTTGAAGATGTGCTAACATCCATACTGTAATTAAAACACTGCCTGTTGTCACAGCAACAACTTTGCTTTAATTTTCCAACATGAATAAATGTTGGCCAGTAAAGCAGCACAGAAATATATGTTAACTGCAAACCCACACACAGCCAATGCATGCCACTGTATAGTGTTGTTTTTGTCCTTTCACTTTGCTACATCTTTTCCCCTGTATTACATTCATTTAATTGTGTTCTCTCATACAGCACATTTGCCTTTGCACAATGTTGCTCCTTTCTTTCCCCACGTCTCTGCCACAGAGCAAACAGAAATGAACAACAGCAATTTGAGTTTAAAGCAGCAGCGGCAAAGCACAGCATATAGAGTCATCACGTTACCAATGAATCTCTGTGCTCCGCTGGCCCTCACAGATGGGGAGCGGTAGAGTGGAAAGGACAGCTCTTTTCATAGCGTCTGGAATACACTACTGTGCCACGAGATACATGGCCTCCCACAATCCTCTACAGCTCCATTACTTAGCCAAGAATTCAGCAGGACACGACATCTCCACACAGCATGTAGACACTCTCCTTCCAAGCATATAAACCTGCAGAGAGGAGTCGTCAGCACACAGAGAGATTTATAGTGGCCAAACCCATGGCCCCAGACAGTTATAGATCCCTTTACCTTTCAAGAGCAATTTCACCGCAAATAGGATTAAAACTAATGGCGTTTGACACCGCCGGGTCCAGCATATTGAATCCATCGGGTTTTATCGCGCTGACATTTCAAAAGGTTGGCCTGTGTGTGCAGCATAACGCTCAGAGATGCAGAGCTGGGTGACATATAGAAGACCCCGGGGACCCACGCTTTTACAGCCTGCTCTGGAGATTCTTACAGTCCCCCCACCCCATTCCACCATGTGCCTGACACCCACCCGGTTCCATTACAGCAACTTTTATAGACACTAAAACCCAAAGACTACACATCATAACACTCCAGTACACATTTTTTACAAAGATGGAAGATGTTGTTTTGTTTTCTGTTCACAGGTCAGGGCCCTGTGGTGTGACCATGCAGGGAATATGTAAGCAGTCCTGTCAGTGAAATAATGCTCATTATCTCAGCAGTGGGCAAAGTAATATTCTCCCTGTGTGATCTGTATACTTCATGAAGGTAAATTAAACCAGGGAATGATTTTCTTCCTCTTTGGCGTTTAATTTCAATTTGTATAAACAAGACTCTTCAAGGTCAGTAAATGAAAGTGATGTGTTTGGAATGTGAATGGAGCTTCGTTGCCTCCAGGATCCTGCGCTATTAAAATATGCTCATTCAGTAGCATATTACGGTGCTTGACCTGAATAACAATTTTAGTCTTGCCTCTGCTGCTGTGGCACGGCTGAGTGTACTCTACTCAACTTGACTCTTTGTGCTGTGTAGTTTGTTTGCTTTCTAACCACAGGAAACAAAACCGTCTCACAGAGTGATGCTACTATGTGAATGCAGCGCAGTCAAATAACCCGCAATTTACCACAGCATCAGAATACAGTTAAAGTTTGGTGTCTGGGCTCGCCTAGACTGAACGCGCCTGCAAACGTGTTTCATGGAGAAACTGGGACATAATGAGTCCCTGGAGCCTGCATGTGGACTCCGGGGCGGTTTAGGTGTCGACATAGCAGGCAACAACAGAGGCCAGCAACAATACTGGAATGTACTGTGGCGTAAATAGATCAAGAAATTGGAATGGTGTGTTTGGTATATGACATGAAGACAGAGCGAGAATCCGATGGACTCCCTGAACTAGCTTGCGAGGTTCTTTCCATTTTAGCTATGCTAACAGTAGCGCCACATGTTTTTAACCTGTTTGTAAAATAAGGTTTTCACATTCATGCAAAAACTATTATTCCATATGTCTTTACACTGTAAACTGATACACAAACATGGAAAACAAACACTATGCAAAACGCTGAAATATGGAGCCATTTCTATCCATTCATACATTTCCTCAACTGTTTATCCAGACAGTGCTGGAGCCAATCCCAGCTTACTTTGGACAGGGTGCCAAATCCTTACAGCATCATCACACTTATGTTCAATTTAAAATCAAATACTAGCCTAATATACACTTAAGTCTATAGTTTTACATCAAGATGTGATTTTTAGCTTTAACAGAGGGGATTAAAGCAGTTAGCAAAAAGTAATCAGTAACTAATTACTGATTATTTTCTCAAAAAAGTAATCCCGTTTCTTTACTGATTACTTATTTTCAAAAGTAATTAATTACTTAGTTACTTAGTTACTTTTTAAAAACACGATTTACACCCTGAATAGGTGATAAAGTGATAGATCTTTCAGCCCAATTCTACTTTTTCTGCATAATCATCATACAAAATGTAATCAAATGGAAAAGTCTCTTTTTAAAACGTGTTTTATTAGTTTTAATCTTTTAACTTTATGCATCAAGCAAACATTTAATTATCTGCAACATTCTCTGACTGGAAGAAATTAGTTTAATATTTAAACCTATTTTCTGCACATTCCAGCACATAAAATAAAATATTTTTTGTGTTTACACTCAGTCTTTCAAATAGATGCAAGTAAAACACAGCAGAAAATAAATAAAGTCAAAGACTCAGCGGTCCTGTTGCTCTATTTTCACCTGTAAAGCAGGAGTGGGTAGGCGGAGGTTTACCCTGGTGCAGGTGTGCCGCGGTCAGTGGAAGAATCCGCGAGTTTCTCTGTGAGTTTCCCATTACGTCGTAGCTACTCGGTGCTTGCTTGGAAGTTTAGGGGTTTTTCGCTGTAAAAAGAAGTTTTCTTCCCACGCACAACGGACGCTAATGTTTTTGTCACTTTTTATGGAATCAAACTCAAAGTAAGGTCAGTACTTCCACGCTTTAAACGCTGCACGCTCATACTCTCTCCGCACTCGATATATGATCCACTGTTGATCTGCACACAGCTGTTGTCACTAACGTCGCACTCGCTTACGTCACTGTCATGAGACATTCTCGCAAAATCACGGTTTTAGTAACGCAGTAACGCAGCGTTCCTACGGGAAAGTAACGGTAATCTAATTACCGTTTTTGCAATAGTAATCCCTTACTTTACTCGTTACTTGAAAAAAGTAATCGGATTACAGTAACGCGTTACAAGTAATGCGTTACTGCCCATCTCTGCATTCATTCTTCTTAAACTTTGTTTAAGAAGAATGAATGCATGAGCCGGCTCAGCAACAGGAAAGAGGCAACAGGCCTGAAAGACCACGGAAAACACTTAAAGTTGGTCATGACAGAATTTGTTACTTGAGTAAGAACAATGCCTTCACTGCATCTAACCAAGTCAAGGACACTCTTGAGGAAATAGGTGTGGAATTGTGTAATCATCATCTCATGAATGGAAAAAAGGAGCATTTAACACATGGTGCGAACCATTCATTACACTCGGAGACCGAAGGCCAGATTAGAGAGATGACTCTTTATTGTCATTGCACAGTCATACATAGTACAGCCTGAGCCTGTATCTGCTGGAGTTTTACAATGAAATTGGAAAACTGTCCTACGTCGGCAGTACATATAACACAACACGACACAATACGACACAACACAACACAACACAGTATATTAACTTAGTAATAAAAAAGAAGAAGAAGTGTATTTGAATTGCACACTGTTATTATTGCACCTTGATATAAATATAAATATTATTATTGTTACTGTTTTTACTGTTGTTACCTCCCCCCCAAAAAAGTGCAGGTAGGTAGCCAGTCAGGTCAGCTGTTTGCATTGATTAGGGCTGTTGCCCTGTTGTAAAAGCTGTCCTTGAGCCTGTTTGTTCGGGACCTCAGCAGCCTGAACCTCCTGCCAGACAGCAGCAGCTTAAACACCCGGTGTCCTGGTTGTGTACCGTCCGTAGGATGCTGCGTGCCCTCTTGAGACAGCGAGTGCTGTACAGGTCCTTCAGGGAGGGAAGAGGATGTCCAATGATTTTTTGGGCCAAATTGATGACCCTCTGGAGTGCCTTTCTGTGTGCTGTGGTGCATCTGGAGAACCACACACCGATGCAATATGTCAGCACACTTTCAATGCAGCAGCGGTAGAAGACAATCAGCAGCTCCTTCTTCAGGTCCATTTTTCTGAGGATTCTCAGAAAGTGACTTGTCAGAAAGCATCTAAAAGAGCCTGTACTGTTTTGGAAAAACATCTTTGGACAGATGAAACAAGATGAACCAGAATTATGATAAAGCAGAGAAACAGCTCACGATCCAAAGCATGGCACCTTGTGTTTCAGACATGGTGGAGTCAGTGTTATGGCAGCGGCAAGGTGGAACTGGGTCATAGTGTTTATTGATGATGTGGCTGCTGATAGAAGTTGTTGGATAAACTCTGAAGTGTACAGAGCTGTACTCTCTGCTCAGATTGAAACAAATACTGCAAAACTGATCTGACAGCACTTCACAGTCCAAATGGATAATGACCCAAAGCCTACTTTAAAAGCAAGCCAAGCGTTTGTCAAGCCAAAGAAATGGGATATCCTACCATGGCTAAGTCCATCACCTGATCTCAGCCCAACAGAGCATGCTTTTCAGTTCCTGAAGACAAAACTAGAGCAGAGAGACCCACAAACAAGCAGAAACTGGAGGTGACAATTTTAAAGGCCTAACAGAGCATCTCTCAAGGCAGGAAATGTAGCATTTAGTGTGCCTGTGGCTTCTAGACTTCAAGTAGATGCACTGTGGGACAAAACTGGAGCACCAGGAGAACAACAGAATCACACAGAAACCCCTCCAGGTGGATTCGAACTCAGCACCCATGCTACGAGATAATAGATCGAACCACTGCACCATTATTTATCCACACGCACCATGTATTCACACTCAGCATGTGAGCGTTTGACCCTGTTCAATAAAATCACATGTGAAATAGCTGATGGTGGGAAATGGTGGGTCAATATTTGACATCTGAGTAAGCAGTATTAAAGCAATAATTTTATAGCTAATTGTGATACTTTTCTCATAATACTGGAAAAAAATGTTATAATGCTTTGCAGATCTTCATTATATTATACAGATCAAATACATAAAATCTTGAGTGTTAGCTGATAAAGATCTCATATTCGAGTCTGTGATCGTGTCACAGTCAGTAGCAAAGTTTGGCAGCAGGGTGCACATCATACAAATGATTTTCTTAATTTGTGGCTTTGTCTTCTGTAATACATAAATTGCACAGCAGTCATCTTTATTAGGATGTCCAGACTGAGGAAGGGGCAGAAATCACCAGCTGAGATTGAAAACCTAATTAAATTTACATACAGCTTCAAGGCTTCCCTCACTCCGCTTGTGGTACTCCCATTCAAGCCTGTAAACACCACTTTTCAAAAATCATTACTTTGGCACACTAAACACTTTCCACCCAGAGAACAAAGCGAGTCAGGAATACATTAGCAACTAAAATGAGATCATAAGCAGCATTTGCAAGGCGGCTGTGAAATCACAAAGCAAGGATGAAATATCTCAGCCTGTGGAGTATTCTGAGCTGGCAGTTAGCCGCTGTGAATGATTGAACTAATATTTGGAGTTATTAGTTATTGCTACATTTTCTTTGAGAATGAGCGGTGTGGCAGGTCCAGGATGACATAGTTTATGCTGCTGCTGGGATCTCTCATCCAGCAAGTCCTTGAAAAAATACAGAAATGATGAAAATCACTTCAAAACCACTCTCGTGTATTAAAAAGACACTCTTGCTTTTACATTTCAGTCGAGGATCAGCGCGAGGCAAGTAAAGCGCTGAATATAAAACGTTACTGGTTTCAGTATTGCTGCAGGTTTAGTGTCCCGAATATGACTGCACAGCCGAATCATATCCCCTTAACATTAAAGGGTAAATTAAAAAGGAAATACTGCAATAATGCAATCAAAGCTTCAAGAATGGATAAACTCGGGGTGATGGGATCCGTTCAGTTTTATTTATTTAGCAACAAATCGCAACAGTAGTTGCCTCAGTGCACTTTATAGAGTAAGGTAAAGACCCTACAATAATACAGAGAAAACTACAACCATTAGACAACTCCCTATGATCAAGCACTTGGTGACAGTGAGAAGGAAAAACTCCCTTTTAACAGGAAGCAACATCTGACAGAACTAGGCACAACCGGTTGGGGGTGTAGGTCCGATGGCAACCTGAAGATCTACCGGTGAACCTTGCTAAAACCAGAGATTCACTCAAGAAATGTCCACGGCACCCATTTATTTCCTCAGCATCCAGGTAAATTAAATTTGCAAAAGGGTGTAAATGCCCCGTAACCCCCAACGCTACAATATCTTTGTCTAAAGAGAGAAACATAATCTTCTCCCGAGACTCAACAAGTGTTTCATGGTGTTCTTTGAGACAGTTTTCACATAATCAGCCGCTCTTTTTCACACACTAATGCAAAATAAACTTCTAAATAATGACATGTAATTGATCCGAGATACCTCTCGTGTTTTTTTTTCTTTCTTTGAGATAAGTAAAACTCTGAATTACCACAGGAGCTCAAATGATTAGTGGGTAGGAGAGAAACAGCCCTCTCGCTGTTATGGCAGAGTGCCTCCCACAGACTCACACTGAGGTAGCAGCCGAGGCTTTTAAGCCATTTTGCTATTAGTTTGTAAGTGCCATTAAGAAGCTCTTCTGAGATTTGCTCCCAATTTGGCTGCAAACAAACACAAACACACTTGCTGTGCTGGAAATATGTGAGAACATGTTGCTGTTTCATTGCCAGACAAGGCCCAATGGCTCCCTCGTGGCTGCACACTGCAGGCTCTTCAGCGATGCGCTGACTTGAAAAAGGAGTTCTAATCCCTAAGTAATGACAAACACTAAACAAAGTCCCTTGCATCATTATGCTGCAGCTCTGCAAATACAACGCTGCTTTTTAAAGGCATCTTTTAAATGGCAACATTTGGTAAAGAACGAGGATACACAGATTCTGGGCCATCACCGCCACCTCGGTGTGTAGACGCTTTGCTTTTTCATCTAGGAGAAAGGAGAAGTGCTGCTGGTTATTCTTGCAGCACGTCTGGAAGAACAAATGTTCTCATTCAGCAGCACCCACAGGGAGCTTTCTTTCAGCATGGCTGTTTTCAGATCAGAAGACGGTGTAGTTGGTGATGTAGACACCAGGTGGCACTCAAAGTCTTCCCTCTCCATGCCCCCACCTACATCCCAAACAATGATGTAATCTTTTTCATACCCTTATATCACATGGCTCAAACAGGCTCTTTGCTCCTCTCCATGTGGATATACGCTGATTTCCAGTGTTTGCGAATACCACTGTTGCCTTGCTGGATGTTTGCAGGTTTCTTTTCTGGTTCGTGATCAGCCTTCGCAAAAGAACTCTACATGACTGCAAAAAGGCATGAGTCAATGCGACCTTATTTGACTGCAAGCAATGCAGTTTGTTTATTTTTGGAAGCTTTTGCTTTGCAATGCAGCAGTGATCATTAAAAACCTGAAGATTATAATTATAAAAGGATGATATACCAGATATGTGAATGAGACGATCTGATATATTTAAACTATTTCCGATAATTATAGAAGAAGTACAATCATTAGCAGTAGTTAAATGTAGTTAAAATGAATCATTTTGAATTAAAATATAAGGAACAATGAACTAAGATGCCTGTTTTTCTTAACAAGATCCTGCTTTATAGTCTAAAGCATCTTTTGTTGGTGCATAATAGTCATGTATTGGTATAAATATCAGCAAAGCAATCAGATATTTGAATACAACTGACCATTAAATAAAAAATTAGTAAAGCTATTTTCACAGATGCACTGCACTTTTTGCGGATTACCCAGCAGTGGAGCATATAAGAATGTAAATGTCTGACATAGTGAGCTTGGACATTAACCTACCAGCTGCAAAGTACAAGATCTGTGTGAGCAAATGAGAAATAGAGCAGCTATTATTCCAGAGCATTTAATGAGTGGGCGTCATATGTGCTACGGTGCATTCTCGTGCACGCTCTTACCCAGGCAGTTCCCTTACCGCACAGAATATTTCCACCAGTGCTCTGGAGGATAAAATTGAGATTCCTTAGGCCCAGTCAATGCTGGCAATGCTGCTTAGTGAGAGCAGAGTGGACTGCCAGAAGTCAAAGACATCTGAATTAAAGATAAATTTATCTTCAATTGTTCTAATTTTGGTGCTGGTGATTTTCCTTTGGCACTGACTGAAAGCTTGTTTTGGGGCGGGCACTAAAAAGTCCCGTATGGAGTAAAATCCCTCGGTTATCTCCCGTTCATAAGAAACCTCACAGTGTCTCTTTAATGAAATCAACTTCGAAGCTGAATTTGCAGCACGGCACTGAGACGAGTTCTCCCAGCTGGCCACATATCCACAGACGCTGCTCTCTCATGGATTTTAAATATGGCTGTGACCTTAACAGTAATAAAAAGCAATTCTCACAGCACTAATCCTCTCCTCCTGTCTCACTAGCTCTTAACCTTTTCTGCCACTGAATAAGTGAACTGAGCTGCAAAGATGTGACTGTGCTCCCCAGCCCCCCAACCGCTGTTTAAAAAAAAGAGTGCGTAATAATATTGGCTCAGCAGCAGATAGTTTACAGCAGGAGCGGAAAACAATATGACGGCTTCACGGAGCAGTGGCTGTAAAAGAAATCTGGAAACAAACAGAGGCATGGAAACATCCTGCAAGTACCATGAGTACATAAGTATTCAAGTATCGTAACTACAGAAGTGAGGGAAAGGATGTTTTCCTGTTGAATTTTCCTTTCAATTATTGCCATTTATGCCAATTATTAGCCTCAGATTTACCGTCATTATATGAAGAGTGGCCCATGGTAATATGATATGAAAGATACAGGATGAGGAAGATAGGAACGTGAACAGGAAAGATGGTTATTTCATAAAATCAGTGTTCAGGAAATTTGGTGTTATTGTATTCCCTATCCAATGCATGGGGATATGTCCCTTGTTTTTTGATGTATATTTGATGTGGAAAACTGCTGTTGATGTTTTACAGAGGAAAGATAATCAAGTTGTGCTCAGCTGCTTCATCATAGGTCAAAGGTCAAGTTTCCTATTTCTGTTTGGTCTGGTGAGATGGGAGGATGCTATGAGGCTCTAAAACAGGGCACAATGCCAGCTGGTAATGGAACATGTGATGTCAGAGCTGCAGCTAATGCACTTCACGTGCTTTTTATCACTATTATGTGTGTGGGTTTATGTGTGCACAGAGAATGTGGCTCTGTAGTATTGTGGTTTACATGTTTGCCTAACAAGTGAAAGGTCCCCAGTTTGTTTCTGGGAGGAGTCCCAAATCCCTTCGGGGTTATGTCAGGAAGGACAATGCGAATATAAAAAATCCCTGCCAAATCAAATATGGGGAGCTACCTATTATAGCGACCCCTTGCGAATAAGGCAGCAGCCAAAACTTGCTTTAGCTGTTGTGTGCATAGAGATAATCTGCTAGTGGAAGTTGTGTTTGAAAACATGGCTGAAAAGAAAGATTTATTGTTATATGAAAGTAGTAAGTTGAGCTCCAGATATACTTATGCGATGTAGCTGACTCACTGTGTGTGTGTAGGTAAGTGTGCGTGCACACTTCCAGTAGCAGATGACTGCTTGCCTCTGTTACTGTATATCCTTACCAACAATGGGCCATTGAACCAACAGAGGACTTGTTCCTCTGCCTTCTTCCATCTCTTTGTTTCAGTTTTATTGTGTTATAGTAAATATATGTTGGCAAGCTTTTATTGCCCTTCCACTTAATTAATGAGTTTATTGTTCATGTTTACTTCCTTTCATCGGCCTCTATATACCTGTGTGGGGAGTTGAATATACAGTAAACCATCCTAACACAAGTTTGGAGCCTGTGTTTCCTTCAGAACTGCTTTAATTCTTCATGGCATGACTACAACAAGGTGCTGGAAACATTCATTAAAACGTTGGTCCTTGTTGACATGATAGCATCACACGGTTGCTGCATATTTTTTAGCTCCAAATCTCCCAATTTAACTACATCCCAAAGATTGGAATAATTGGAATAATATTGGATTGGTGACTGTGGAGGTGACTGTGGAGGCCACTTGAGTACAGTGAACTCATTGTCATGTTTAAGAAACTAGTTTGAGATGATCTGAGATTTGTAACATGTCATGTTAACCTGCAGGAAGCAGCCAACAGAAGATGGGTTACACTGTGAGCATAAAGGGATGGGCATGGTCAGCAACAATACTCACGCTGTGGTGTTCAAATAATCCTCAACTGATGCTAAAGGGTCCAAAATGTTCCAAGAAAATATCCTCCGCACCATTACACCAACACAGTCTCAACCTCAAAAGCAGAATGGATCCAAGTTTCCATGCTGTTTATGCCAAAATCTGACCTAACCATCCAAATGTCATTACAGAGTCATCAGACCAGGCAACATTTCTCAGAATCTTCTACTTTCATCCAATTTTTGGTGAGTCTGTGAAAGTTGATGCCTTAGTTTCCTGTTCTTAGCTGACAGGAGTGTTATAACGTGTTGTCATGTGCTGCTATAGCCCATCTGCTTCAAGGTTTGACGTGCTGTGCATAATAGGTGATTATTTGAGTTGCCTTCTCCAGTGACCTGTGACAGCTGAGAATTCTCTGTAAACTAGAGATGGTTTTCTGGGGAAAATCCAGCTAGGTCAGAAGTTTGTGAAATACTCGGACCAGCCTAGCTGGCACCTTCAAAGTCACCTAAATAAAGTTTCTTCCTCATTCTGATGCAGAGTTTGATCTTCGGCAGGTCATCTTGCCCATGTCTACGTTCCTAAATGCTTTGATTGTCTGATATTTGTGTTAACGTCAAGTTGAACAAGAGTCCATAACAAGCAGTCGGTGAGTGTATACAGGGTGAAACAAAGAGGAGAGAAAATTAACACAATAGTAAACTGGCAAATTGCATTTGTGAAATACTTTTTTAATTACAGTTTAGTTACTTTTGCTTCTTTTTTAAGCCCTGTGCTAATTTAATAATCAATAATAACTGTCAGTGTTAGTGGAGTCAGCGAGGACCTTTCCTGAGAGTCATGCATTCAAACATTATGAACAAAGAAAGCATATAAAAAAATAATTAAACTGTTGTATGAAAAAAATGTATGTGTACATATTTCAGCTCAGTGTGAGAGTCTCTTCTATGCTTTGGCTAATTTTTCTCCTCTGCTGTCTGATTATGTATGAGAGTGAGTGAGTTTGTATAAGCCCCCATAGAGGGGAGCAGTCAGCCTTGTGTAAACAACGGTAACAGAAAACAACATATAGAAAAAAATAATATTATTCATCTAAATCACTTAAACATCAACACTGAACTTTGGTTTCCAATAATACGCCTGCCACACACAGAGACCCACATACAAAGCTCCTTTCCATATAGTGGGATGAAGAACTCCTCACACTTCTAAAATCAAATCATTTTAATTAGCAGAACTTAATAGCCTAATTTAAATAACTGTGTGTTTAAAGTGTAAAAAATCTCCCTCTCTACATCTGTGTCTGTGTATCAATGGCTTTCCCTCTCAGTGAGACTTACCACCCACAAAGGTTAATGAGCTTAAACACAGCTCAGAGTGAGCTCATTAAAAAGACCACAGAGACTGGAGAGGGGAGAAAAGAGGGACGGCAGCTAGGGAGGAAATAGAAATAAGTGTAAAGGTGCCACTAGGGGCAAAATGGGAATATGTCAATTTGGGGATATGACAAGTGTTTGATTCAAATGTTTTTTGTTTTGTTTTGTTTGTGGGGGCCTAAAATAAGACAAAATGTGATGAAAAATCATTCATAAGTAGGCATGCTGGAACAAAGTCAGAAGTGACACATAAGAGGTAGATGCCAGCTCTCATTTCTCCTCCGACGCTTCTGGCACCCTTCTCAGTGGAGCAGCAGTTGATCCAGGACGTGGGGGAGGAATAAGTTCAGACTCACATGTTAACACTTAACTTTCAAATCTGCTAACTTGAAAGTTAACTAGAGAAAAACACAAACACCTGGCCATTAAACTATGACTAGTCCCAGAATAGAAGTTTTACAATGAAAACACATCCAAAAAACAGGTAATTAAAGTAAGCAAACCCTTTAAATGTGCCTTTGTGAGTTGCAGTCAACATGCATGAAGCTAATATGGGTTACAAAGTAAGCAGATATTCATAAGTCCACACTGAGACTATAAAGGAGACAAGTGTCTGCAGCGGATTTTAAATGATCCGCTTTGACCAATCACAGTGATGTTAGGTAAAGCAAATTAGGATCGAATTATTGTTTCACAGTGGGGGAGCTTTTGCCTGATAATCATGAGCTGCTGAACAATCATTAGTGTAACTGATAAAGAGTAGCAAAAAAAAAAAAAAAAAGAAGACAAACATACTCCATCAGCTGAATTTAAGTCCCTAAAAGGCAATTAACCCAGCAAGTCACTGATAGAAAATAAATGACCTACATACTTTGTGACTATGACCACTCTTCTCTATCAAGATAGAAATGTTTGCAGGGACAAATTTCTATTGACTAAAAGCGCTCGATCATTAGGAGTATTCGTTTCAAGATCATGCTGAGCTGCAAATGAGATATCCTCTCTGCCTGTTACTTTGTCGGGATGAAATTAATTAATGGGATCATTGCTGCTCTAATTTGAATTCTAATTTGATAGTGTGATTCAAAATGAAAGAGTTCAAAGCGGTAGTCTAAAATGCAGAGGGAAAAAAGAGGCCTATTTCAGACATACAATCGTTTGTGTTCAGAGGACATAATTCAATATCAAGGGAGTGTTTCGGGGAGGGGTGCTTGAGGGTTACCGCACTCACAAGCGAACTACGACAGGCAGCGCTCTTCCACATGGATGAAATAGCAGTGAAGCAGGCGAAGAATGTTGGAGCTGGCGGGTGGATGTCGGCCAGGGTTCAAAAGGTCACAGTGTTTGTGAGGGCCTTACACAGAAGACCAGTAATGTGATGTCAGCTGAGGGGGCTTCGCTGACACAACAGTAACAGAAGTAAACAGCGATGGCATGTGTCAAGCACTTCCAAGCACTGAATGTTCACTGCGGCACGGTGCTTCAGCGCAGCTGGGTTTCTGCTGAGGGACAAACAGAAAACACACAAAGTTCCAGATTTTTCATCACAGAAAGAAAAACATGCATTTTCATGTTTTATCGTTAATTTGTGACATCACTCGTGAATCATAAACATGAGGAAAAAAATGCTGTTTTGCAAACTCAAAATAGTTCAACAGTTCCCTGAAAATGGAAATTTTACCCAATTTTCGATCCATTTTTTGTTTTTTTGCCAGGTTTTGAAATTAAAGCACAAACACAAAATAAAAGCAGATAAAAATGCTGTGACAAAATATTCAGCGCAAAAAACAAAAACACTGAGCTGAGCACAACTCACAGTGGAGAAAAAAAGAAAACTTTTGGAAGACCAACAGCACTTGTAGATGTCAAAGTCAAGAAGAGACATTGACACTGTCAACTACAGCAGAGAAGAAACTGATCATGGCTGTTATTTATGATCGGACATTGAAGAAGACACATTTTAATGACCTAGCAAAAACAAACACTTGAGAGAAGAGCTCCAGAAATCAGATTATGTAAATGTGAAATATCCATCCAGTCATGATATCTGCTTAGCCTTTAGAGGGTCCTGGCTAATTTTAAGCAACAGGTCACTGATCTGTCACACGGTGTGGAGACAAGAACTGTCATGGTCTGGCTGGCAGACCGTGGGGATGTGGGGAAAGGAGGACCCAAAACGCAGACTCTGCAATGCAAACAGTGCTCTTTATTTACAATGAAAAGCTGTAAACACAATAACTCCCTGTTGCTCCCTTGAACCCCGTGTGCGTGCTTCCCTCCGACGTCTGTGCTCGTGCTCCCCGCTGTTGTGTTTCCGCACTCCCTGTGCGTGCTGCCTTTCTGGACCACTGGAAGAGGAAGTCCTGCAGGGAAACCATAGAAGCAGCCGTCAACACTAACCCTCAGCGGGTATATACGAACAGCACTGACATATACTGACACACTACCTTGGTACAATAACTCAATGATCCCGCACCAGTGGGAGCTCCAACACTCTCCTAAGTAGCTCCCCCGACGAGCCCTGATCACCAACAGGTGTGGCAGGAACTTCAGGTGTAGCCAGTCCTTCCGCAGGGCCACACCCATCAGGCCTGCAGGTGGCTGTGCTCCATCCTCAAGCCACACCCGCAGACATACACACGTACACAACCACACCCTGCCTATACATACGAGTGGGACACAGACTAACACAGCATTGTGCAGAAAAAACACACACGCCACCAAATAATAATAATAATAATAATAATAATAACAACAGTCAAAACTGCTCACGGACCCCCGAGTCCTCCAGAGCCGGGTCCGTGACAAGAACGTATTCACATTTAAGGTGTTTTTACACCTGCAGTGTTTAGTCAGTTAAAAATAGACTTCCTGCTTGGTGAGGTTCACGTGTGCAGATGTGAACAAAGTAACTCACATAGGTGGTGGTCAAATGATCTCCAGAGTGTGAACATGAGCTGACTCATCTATCAGGTGTCTGCTGCAAGTCTGAGCTACATGCCTTCCTGCAACCAGGTATCCTTTGCATTCTGGGATGCGACAGGATGTTATAAATGTACAGAGTACACAAAGGGCTAGCAGCTAGGCCAGAACGCAGCACCTTCTTCCTGTATTTAATTTCATTGCTCCTGCCCCTGACACATCTGACCAATAAGGAGGCTAAATGTTCTTACATGGTTCACTTGGAGTTCACTTGAAGTTTTTGCCATGTGAAAAGAAGCCAAACTATGGGAAGAAAGCTAAAAGTTTACAGATTCAATAACTGATTCAGATTAGAGTAAACAACTATAGCGGTGAAAACACCCTTAGAGTCACCAAGATAGCTTCGTGTGTGGACTGTGGAAGGAAGCTATAAAGTACTTAGGCAAAACAGACACAGGGGTGACATGCACATCCCATCAAAGTGATAAAAGTCAAAACCTTTCTGATTTTAGGCCAAAGGGAAATTCTTCAGCATTCAAGGCAAGAGGCTGAGCTTTCTTGATTTTATGTGTTGAGCCATCAAGACCTCTCAAAACAATCGCTCTTTTCCCACTCTTATGTTCCACCTGTCTGCACAGCAGTTCATACAGATATCAGATATCAAAGACATCAGCATGGAAGCATAGATGACAAGCAACAATGACCAAGTGGAAAACCTTATGCTGAATTAAATTCTTGTAGAGGTTAAAAAAAGAAGAATCACTGATCATTCCAACATGAGCACAAAGGGCTTTTCATGGACTCCATATTCCAGGCATGCTTCAGTGGGTGGAAAACAAGGAGGAATTCAACTAGGTTGCGATCAATATCAGAGCTTTCATATGTTGAAGGTTTTTGGGTGAGGTCTTCACGCTGTGATTGCAGTCAGAAGACGAAAAAAAGAAGCGGCAAGCAGAAGGAGGAGAAATGGGTGGTGCTATGACTGAAACAAAAGCTGCAGCACTTTCCAGCTGTAACACAAACATCAGCAGTTAGTCTGTATTCAGCTCCAAGGTGGTCCAAAGAGAGCTATATTTCACGTCTCCTCCGACAGGCTTACGACATCAACAGAGGAGGTATTTCACTCTCAGACTGAAGCTGGATGTTGACTTTGCAATAGAGGGAGCCATTAACAACCATCGACATAAGGACCACAGACTCAAGGAATCGCTCCCTGGAAAGCCACACTTTACCCCACTCGCCCATTTTTCAAGAGCAGACAGAAATCTGTCATCTATAAATTTTTCCTCATAAAGGAGCTGCTGTGCGTGCATCTGTGTGTCTTTTAGCATTTGCAGCTGCTATGCAAAGCATGCCTTTAACACACAGGATAACATATTCATAGTTCTATTTTACTCTCATGCATAACATAGTACAGATCCTCGAGGCTATGATTAATTATGACACGCTGAACACACATTTACACACACAAGGCTGCATGTTCTGTAAACTGCCAGAAAAGTGCTACCAGCGTTCGTGTATACTCCAAAGAAACTGTATTCTGTTGCTACTGTTAGCACCGTGTAAGCTGTGGGGAGAGGGAAGTTCAAAGTTCTCCAGAGTCTCTGGGGATAAAAGAGGCTGTCATGAAAGCATCAAGAGGACCTCATTCATAATAAATGCTGGGAGGAGATGAATCATCAATCCAAGAAAGGTTTTATCTGCAAGCATAACACTGAAAGGATTAACTTTAGCTGTATTTTCCTGGTATTTTTCAAAGCATTGATTGATCTTGTCAGTTCTTTGTAGCAGGCTGCGTGAATAGGGTCAGTATTAGCCCTATATTAACACTAACTCTGCTGTGTTGCATATCTTAAACGTGGCTTTACGTACTGTTTGTCCTGACTTTACAAGGTACTTAAAGAAAGAAACTTTAAAAATAGAATGTTAAGTGGGGAGAAAACCTTGCTTGGAATAGATAATTGTTCAAAACAAGGAGTTTTTCTTTGTTTGAATCAAAGCTGCACTTTGTGCAACACAAAGTGCAGCTTTACATTTTTACATTTTAACTGGAAAATCTGAAAAAGAAAATATATGTGTTATCGTCTTATTAAAACACCCCTTAACCAAGCTAGGGTGAAACCTTTGTAGGCAAAAGAGGTTCAATATAATCCAGGCCTCCGCCTTTATGAAAAAAGCCACATTTCTGTGTTGTTTTACTTGTTGCACACAGGTGCATGAAGATCTTTACACATATAGAGATGGAGGTCAAGTAAGTTGAGTGAAGAATGAAGGAGTTGCTGTTCTCTTGCCCAAAAATAAGAACGGCGACTTTTTTTTGCTAGAATAAACCTGTTTTTAATCATTTTTAGAACTGTTTTGAATGAATGTAATGTTATAAGTTTAATATATGTGAGAGCAAGTGAGGTTGAGAAGTTTCCAAGCAGATGTGTGTGTATGTGTATTTGCTACCCTCATTATTTAGTTCCAATTCCTCTGACAGGTTAATATTAGCTGCAAGAAGGACAATAATAGAAATATGTTAGTGTTGGACAGGAAAGCCCTTGGGTCCTGTCATTTAGTGGCATTCTTGATGTTGTGCTGGCTGAAAACCTGCTCTGGGCCCCACAGCTGTGTCTTGTCTGTTGGCAGTATGACTGTATAGAGTTAATTCAGAGAGTAGGTTTAGCTTATATTGTGCGCTGTTGCTGAGCTGACGTCATTGCAAGCTCTGAAACGTTACAAGCTTGCCAAAGTGTCTATGACTCACGCTCGTTCTACGATGTGTAGTGTGCCAGTTTACAGCACAGCATCAACAACACTGGACTTACACTATATGGGACAATGAAGGCACACATGGAGGAAACTACAAAGGTCGTCTTTTACATATCTGCACATTGAACTTTTAGCTATAACAACGAATCCAGAGACAATTTTGATGGAAGAATGCAAGTAGGATAAGTGAAAACATTTGTTTGGGACTTTAAGATGAAGTATATTGTTTACTTTTATAATTGTGTACTAATACCACCAGAAAATGCATGATTCGCTCACATGTACGGTGTATAAAGTTTTGAACTCGAGTCAAAATAGATGCATTGAAAAATATACTCACATCTGACATGCAGCTGTGATCTGAAGGGCACATCAGGGTAATTAGACCCAGTCCAATATTTGGACAATCTAAACAGACCATAATAGAAGGACATCACGGTTAGTAGTGTGATGCACTATCATTTAACAAGCCTTGGGAAAAAAGCATTAATATAATAATAATACAGCTCCAACAACAAATATAAAGTAATACCATAAAGAAATTCTGTTTATATGCTTCAACGTCTCATTTGCAGAAGCATAATTGTAAGCCTTGTTTTTACCTCCTACTTTCAAACATTAAACAAGTCTGTAACCATCTGGGCAGACAGAAGAGAGTAATATCTTCAGCATGATCACAGTTGATACTGAATACTAGCAGTTGAGTATTTGTGAAATCACAGTGAACTAAATTTTCAATAAAAGGTAAATTCTTATTTAAACTGCAATTCTGTACCAGTCCTTGACTAATCAGGATCAGTCCTCAGTGTTTTATTCTCCAGGCAGACAGAAACAGAAGCACAGAGACATCCAGTTTAACAGTTAATCAAACACTTGCAAAATAAATAGATTTCCAGCAGAAAAAGGCATCCGTTAAAACTGATCTTACCAAAAGGAAAGGAGTTTTACCGTGCAGGGGACGACATGATAAACACGCCTATTTTATGCATGCATTAATTATTAAGTAACATAATTTCATCCTAATGATTTAAAATGTAATGTCTCAGTTTTTAAAGGTTTCTTGACTATTTGAAATTCTTCCACTGAGATTATTTTTCTCTTGGCCAATTATTATCTCTGTCTGAGCAAAAGCTTCAAGTGTCTCTGAGAAATCTTTGCAGAAATACAACTCCGCTCTGAAAAAAACATTTTGTGATACAGAATTAATTTTAGAGTTTCAGGCTGTTCAATTTATCTGAGAACGTGTTTGTGTTTGTACTCCCTGCTGTATTCACTCCACCATCTGTTTGCTTTATATCAGGCATCCTGTCATCTCTTGGAAATATGGGAAATTGGTTGTATGTCTGCACACCTACACCGACTACATCTGTTTTGTGTAGTGATACAAATGGCATTCTCGAGAAACCAAGCTGCGCACGATAACTGTATGATGTGATTTTCTTTTTTTAACTTCTATTTACTCTACAAATTATCATGTCATTAAAGGGAGTACTCTTACTCTAAGTGAGAAAATGACAGATCATTGTCAGTGTGGGGATCGCTCTCTCGACCGAAATACATAAATTAGCATACAGTAGTTCAGTACTCGGTTTTGCTGATATTTTGACAAATTAAGATGTAAACAGAAATCTGAATGACATTTTTAAAAAGTCCCACATATTCTCACTAGAAAATAATTTGTACAAATGGGTTGAAAGTGTTTCAACTGAATGTCAAGCCTCACAGCTTCTTCTTCCAGCTCTAATTTGCTACATAAGTAGGCCTAATCGGCTACTGTGCTTCAGTGCCAAGTGAGATGATTGAGTGTCTGTAATGATTTGCTCACATCTTGTATTTGGAAATCAAAAGGTGCGACGGCTTTTTAAATGACAACAGTGAAAATGCATCTGGTGATGCAAAGAGACTAGACACTTACTTTTGTCCCTGGTATGTCACTATATTTACAAACAATAATCAGTTTCAAATTACAAATTTTAATGAATACAGCTGATTTTTTTCTCCTTTGTTGTGTGCCTTGCAGCAGGCTACAGGAAAAATAAGGGCTATTTTTTTCACCAACTAAAGACATGAAGTGGTTACAGATGGATTTGTGTTGTGTGTGGTCAGCTGCATGCGGCCGTCTGGAGGCTGGATGAATGCTGTTGTCATTGCTGTTGCTGTGGCTGCTGCTCGAAAATGAGCCTCTGGCACTGAGATGCTGTCAGTCTGGCAGACAGACCGGCCATCGCCCTGGTCACTGCTGCCTCATGCCATCTGGGTCTCAACACTGAGAAGGGAGGACAGGGGGTAAAGTCATGCACACACAAGCCTACTAACTAGCTTACTCTGTGACTGATTGGCTTGGTTTCTTGGTTTTCTGTTTCAACACTAGACAGAACATACAAACATGTGTGGATGCTTTTAAAACTAGACTGGGTCATTGACTATAAAATCACAAATGTGCTGTGTGAAGGGTTACTTGTGAGATCAACAAAACGTAGCATCTGCTGCTGTGCTAGCATTTGTGGATACATGAGTAATTCATCAGCTGTGGTCCATTTTGGCCACAAACGCTTTAGAAAATTTAGCAAAGATGTAGGGAAATGTGTTGATCTATTTTAGTTCGCTATCTTCTCCATCTCCAGATAGCAACTATAATTAAATAATGTTAAAATATATATACCTTTTGATACAGATAAATTCTCGTTTACATGACACGCTTCTTATTTGTAACAAAACAGAGATGTGCCCAAATCCTTGAATATATTTACTTTCAGGATTGGAAAAATTATATTTTTCAATTGTTTAGATAAAAAAAATCCTTAATCATTAAAGATTAAACAGTAAGATGACAACTGAAAACATAACAGCACAACGTTCAAAACTCCAAAACATATTTTGGGATTTTATGATGTGTCATTTTTCACAACTTTGTTGGAAAATATCATTTTTTATTAATTTCTTCTTCTTTAAGCAGAAAGCAAATGACAGAAAGCTGCATCATGCCTGTGATACGTGCTGGAACCTAGAAGCTTTTTCTTAAGTTGGAATTCTTATTTAAAACATAAACTAAGCAGTTTACCTTAAGAGTGGTAATCAACGTATAGATTTAGACAGCCTGAAATTATATCTCAGTTTAATTTTAAAGTTCACTTCTCTAATTCCGAGCTTTATAAATGTCAATTGTAGTGTGTTAAGCTACTTTTTATCAAGTTTGAGGCTTTTACGTTCCAAATGAAAGAAAACAAGTTGCCTAAAGTTTTAAAATGACTGCCAATGAAAAATTGAAAATGACAAAAATGTGCTGTGTGAAGGGTTACTTGTGAGATCAACAAAACGTAGCATCTGCTGCTGAAACTTGGTTTTTATAAATACAGAATAATTAAGTCATGCTAAATCAAACCTTTAACAATCAATTTTGAAGTTTAATGTTTGACTGTTACAAACAGTGGTTTGCATTTATTTGGGCAGTAGTACACCTTCAGTTTAATATCGCTATATTTAGGCATAATCAATGAACTTTCACCAAACATATACGAGGGGTGCGTCTTAAAAATCACAGTTGGTAAAGAAAAATTTGTTAGTTAACAAAAAATGTCAATAAAGACAATGATGGAAGTAACTATTGTGGAAATTACCGCATCACACATTAGCCAACTCATGTTTGTTTGCACTTAGCATATAAAATGTTCTATTTATTCATACATGTAAAGTCAAAGAAAATATGTGTTTGAAATATGACCTGTTTGGAAATTACAGCCAAAAAGGCCACTTTTAATATCAAAAATTATGATTGAATGATTATTTAAATGTTTTGTAACAAAAACTAAACATGAAAAAATGTGTTTCTGTCTTTATTGTGTATCTAACCAATAAGATAATTTCAAGTAATACCATGAAATAATCTATAAATGTACTGAAAACATAACTGCACACATCTCAAAACAACATAATATACAGTGTGATTGTTATTTTGTGTTATTTCCCATGAATGTTATCTAAAAGTATGTGTTGTGATGGATATTTGTTTTGATCTAATCATTGTGCTCTGCTGTCAGTCATCTCCAAGAAGCGTTTCCCATGTATATGTGAATTAAATGCCTTTCATGTCATCCAAGAGCATCTACCCTATAAATGGAGAGTAAATACCTGCCATGATCTATAATCAGTCATGTGCAGCTTCGACTGTGATCTACTATCACTCATTCACAACAGACATTGTGATCTATTATAAGTCATGCAAAGCAAGCATCTACATATAAACACAGAGTAAACATTTTTGTCAGACACCATCACTCACTCACACTCACATGTATTATAACCTACTATCAGTAACTTGCAGAAAACATCTGCAATAAATATTTGCCTGTTGTAATCATTGAGGTTATTTCTTCATTTGTTTTTGAACAAATGAATGTAAGTATGGAGAAGGACATAGATACACACACGCCACAGCTGAACAAACTCAGAGCTGACTGCGCAGCTGTTTGCCTTTATTTCACTGGAAGCTTAGAGTTACACATCTCACAGTTAATCAACTCAGACTTTATAGTTAGGGGATTATTAATCTTACTTTCTGGAAGAGGACCCTTCTTTCATGTAAACAGTTTATTTTAACCCTGCATTGTCACAGCTCTTAACTTCACTGAGCTGTACACCAATGTTTATTTTGACAGAAAAGTTTGATTTAGTGTTAGTCATAGTCTTGACGAAAACGTCATTTAGTTTATAGTTAACTAAATCTAACATTAATTCTTATTTTCTTTGTCAAATGTGAAACATGTCTACTCTTCTGTTGCTCCCAGGCACTGATGTTTTGTTGCTTTTCCATGAGAAACGGGGAGCACGGGAGGTAGTTGTACTGATCAAATGTGTCCATCTAACCTTAAAGCACGAGGGGGTTACTTCTGATAGGATCACTTACAAACTCGTCCGGCCTCGCTACACAAGTTAATTTGTCATGATTGGGGTATTTTGTCCTAGTGCATTGGTTATTATTTAGTTATTGTCTTGCTTTCATCAGAAAAAAAGGTAGTTGACAAAAGCTATGACAAAAATTAGTAGTCAACACCACTGCTCTGCTCTTTATAATGTTACAATAAGCCATTTTATTTGATCTGATATTTTCTAAGCTGTTTTTCCACCATTTAGTAACTCGGTTTTGGCTTTGTTTTTTTTTTTAAATGGTACTTTCAGCTAAATGCTCATGTGATCTTGCCCACTTGTCCATCTACGCTAACATGCTAGGCTGTAGCAGGTACAGTAGCTGCGTCCCAAAACGTAGGCTGCATCCTTGTGAGGACCCAGCCTTCGTGATCCACGTGGGCCGTGTCCACAAGACCAAGAAGGCCAGAAGTGCGAGGCTGTGAAATGGGACGGTCTAGCCTTCAGATTTGCGTCGCAGCTGTCTCGGTGGAGTTTTTTTGTTTATTTATTTATTTATTTTAAATTTTTTTTTTTGCCTGTCCCATTTGGTTCTTTAGCCGTCAGAATTGTTGTCTGAAGTGTAAACAGCAGTAAATACTAAATATTCAATGTTGTTGTGCAGCACGCAGGACAGACAGC
>NW_024582527.1:641231-672751 GCF_018398535.1 Haplochromis burtoni | reverse complement strand
GTCTTTGAGTGAAGATTTAAGGTGATAGGAAATATAAATAAATGCAACTTGAATCTTTACTGAAGCTCAGTGTTTGACACAGAGTTCAAGTTCACTGCTGTAATGACTAATAATGATTAATATAATAACTATAATATTGGCCATATTATATTTACATTATCACAGTGAGATGACTTTAGTCTCATGAACAACATGAGCTAATTGTTATTTACTAGCTAATCTTAAATGACTGCTCAGTACAGAAATGAAGCCCAACAATCATGTTTTACAGTCCTGTGGTCTCAGCCTCAGATACTTATCAAATCACACAAAGCCCATGTAGAAACAAATGTACAAAATATGTTCTCCTTCATTTCTGTCAAACAAAGCTGTATGAAACGTTTCCAGCTGTTAGTATCATGGTTGCTAGGCAACCTGGGCAGCGCGACAAGGCTAGACCGTCATATTTCACAAGCCTCGCACTTCTGCCCTCAGCAAACTTTGAGTACGCAGCCCTTGAGGACCGTTAAGGCTGCATACTTTAAGGCTGCAGACCCTGAATTGGGATACAGCCATACATACATGTTTTTGTTTGTGCAACTGGTCCGTCGGGTTATTGTCTGTTGTGTCTTGTGTGCTTTTGTAGCGTTTTTCTTTTTGCAGCATTTTTCTTTTTGCAGCATTTTTCTTTTTGTAAGTGTTTTCTGTAGTTGCAGTCCGTTTGGCCTCTCAGGGCCACCGTACGTCTGCTCCTTGCTATCTAAAGTATAACAGGACACTGACGTAAATTCTCGACCGTCTCAAACTTCTGTTTAATCAGTTTTCTTTTTGACATTTATTCAGCTGTGTAAAAAGCCCGGAGGAACCCACCCGATGGATTAATAATAATAATAATAATAATACATTTTATTTGAGGGCGCCTTTCAGAAACCCAAGGTCACCTTACAAAAACACAATTAATAAAAGGAACAATAGTCATAAAATACATAAAATAAGTTAAAATTACAAAACAGAGCGTGACAACAGATAAAATCAGCACTAGAGCAAATAAGCCAGTTTAAACAGATGTGTTTTGAGCTGTGTCTTAAATACGGAGAGGGAGTCAATATTTCTTAGTGCAGGAGGAAGAGAGTTCCAGAGCCGAGGAGCAGAGCGACTGAAAGCTCTGTTCCCCATAGTGATAAGGTGTGATGACGGAACAGTAAGATGAATAGCAGATGATGATCTGAGAGTGCGGGAAACAGTGGTGATATGGAGCAGGTCACACAAATATGAAGGAGCAGATTTATGGATACACTTGTATGCAAGAAGTAAGATTTTAAAATTTATCCTGGCTTCTATGGGCAACCAGTGAAGCTGCTGAAGAACTGGGGTAATATGAGCACTTAACGGAGTGCAAGTTATGACCCGAGCTGCAGAATTTTGAAGAAGTTGGAGTTTATGAAGGGACCTTTTAGGGAGACCAAATAGGAGGGAATTACAGTAATCAATACGGGATGTAATAAGACTATGGACAAGGATGGCAGCAGCATGGGGAGTAAGGAAGGGACGGAGTCGGTGAATATTACGTAAATGGAAGTAAGCAGACCGTGTTATGTAATGCTTTATTTAATCTAATTTAAGCTAATAACTTTGATCTTAGCCAAACCAATTTACTCCAGATCAAATAAAACACAGAAAAAAGCCAAACAATAACATTTTTAAGTTATCCGAGTGACTTAAATATCATGTTTAACCTGAGTAGCGAAAGACAGCGGGATACTGAAAACAATGAAGCCGGGAGTCCACTGCTCTCGCCAGCTCGAGTGACCATTGATCCCCCCGGCTAGCTATCGAGCGGGTGGGTAACAGATGTCTCCGAAAACGTCGGAGAACTTTTGCAAATATGCGATGTCTTGATAAACCAAGCAGATATTTGAAGTTTACACAGCTACTTTCTCGCCTGAAAATATGTTAAAAGTTTATTTTGTGACCCAGAAAGATTAATAAGAGTAATATTAAAACTTAGTAGTGGCCGCCATTGTTGGAAACTGGAATTGGCATGGCCACACTTTGAATTCTGGGATATGGTGGGCCACAAAGCACACACCCGACCCATCCTTCAAATTCGGGGAAATAAAGGATGCATTTGAAGGAGTCGACGAATTGGGACAGCCTTCGTCACCTGGCTGTGACGTAATCTGCCTTCAAATGCGGCCTCCGGAGGATGCAGCCGACTTTTTGGGAAACAGCTAGTGTTTAGTTTAGCATGTTAAAGTGCTAAAATGTAGTAATTGAGCCCCCAAATAAGAAATTCTGTTCAGCAGAGGACCTGGAGTCAGTATGACCCTTCAGTTCTATCTGGATTTTTTAAAAGTAAGAATTGGGATGAAACAGCTTCAAGGAAAACAGCATGTCACTACTGCTAGACTAATCAATGCTAGTAGCACAGTAGTTAAGCTCACATAATGTTGTTTTTGAAGCTCATTTAAAACACATTATTTCACATGCAGAAACTGAAAGGTTTTCTTGATGTTTTCTATTCTGAAAGTTGGAAAATATAAGTTCACATCATGTAATCAGTAAAGGACATAGTAACAATTACAATAGCACCACCCTGTAATCTTTGATCCAGCTTTATACTTAAGAAAATGACTGATTTAAGCAATGGTTTTACATGATGCGGACTCCAAAGCAGAAGGATGTGTGCCTGTGTTGGAAATTCAAGATCACACACTGCCGGTGATGGTCTTTTTTTTTCTTCCAATTTGTAGTTACAGGTTTTAAAAAGTCAATAAAAAGGTCTTAAGTTTTTCAGACTTCAAAGAACCTGTAAGTGAGTGGGACACAGTTTGCTCCCAGCTATAGAAGCAGAATAGGGGTGGGTTAGGCGGAAAGTGAGAAAGGTAAACTGCAAACACTGAAATGGCTTAGAGTAGGCTAGACAGGTCATATACGGGTGAATATGAATTCATGCTATAGCTAATATGGAAATATATTGATTTAAATACCTAACAAGCTAGTATACCACAGAGTCCTGTGCTGATCAGTGTGTGAGCCAAACTAACACTCTGCAGCACTAGAGATATAAATGGGTCAGGAACACTGTATTTTTTTGTAATTTTTTAGATATTACTTTTAATTTTATGCTGGGAAAATAAAAGATGCCTAGTCTCTATGAAACACAAATTGTTACAGGAGCAGTATAGAAATGAAACTGTTATTGGTGCCATAGTAGCGTGTGGGATGGGAAGTGAAGAAGTGGCAGTCGTGAGGGTCAGGACATGTTAGAAAAAGAAAAAGAGAAAACTGTTAAGAGAAATTAATATGCAACCAATCTAACCAATTAGTATTCCAAAAATTAAAGGACAGCAGAGTCATGCCTTTGTTTTCCAACAAGCCCACTTGTTATATTTTTGTTTGTTTCTCGACAAATGCAACTGAGTGGTACATTTGCAATAATGAAAACATTTGACACCCTCGTGATTAAACCTAACTATGCACAACAGATGTGATAAAAGTGAAGGTTTGGTCTGAGCTGTGTACACTCTACTGTGTGCTCTAGGAAGTGAAAGATTTAAACTGTAGAATTAGAGCAGTAGGGGCCAATACAGTAAGCCATTTCCTATTGACTAATAAGGCTTTAAACAACTCCATCTGCGATAATCTACTGAGTTTCCCCTAATGCGAACCATATGGAGCATAAATCCTGGCTGGGATACTCTGCATCTTTTTGGGACTGCTTATTTGCTGACAACATACCACACCATTGACAATACAATCCACACAGCAACCCCACATCCACACTTCTCAGATCATTATCCATACGGTCATGTAAACAGACTCGTCCATGTAGAAATGTTGCTATCTGACCTCAGATCTGTCGTTAAATGGGGCTCTCCCTCTAAAGCCGAACACCCATTCCTGCTTAATTATGCATGTGGGCTGAGCGATCAGTCTCCCTGTATGGTACTGTACACTCTATCCTGCTGCTTCCTTGAGCTTGCAAGCTGATTATGGAGCTTTGGCAGTCCAAGCACTTTGAATTATTTAAATCTCTGTTAAGCCTGGCGTACATACGTATATCAATGGGAGAAATGGATTAACTGCTGACATGTTTTTCCTTTGGCTTTGCCCCCTGCCACCTCCTCTTGCCCATCCCTTCTAACCTGACAAACACACCAGGCAAATCATAACACAATGCCTTTCAAGGAAATGGCAATTTTTCTAATTCCCTTTTGAAGCTCGTTTCGCAGTAGATGTTGCTTTTAGCTGTATAGGGGTTGAGATTATGCTTCGGGATTAAGGATTGCTTTTTTTGTGCCGAGCACTCAGTTGGTAAAAAGGTCCGGTGAGAGTCGTGGAGAGGGCTTTTGTGCACCTAGAAGGGCCCACCCTGGAGAACAGCTGCTTGCCCACGGGAGGCCTTCGTGTGGGTGGGCTGTGTAGGGCTGATGGATCCCCTCCTCAAACAAACCCCAGAAAGAAAGCAAACAATCAATATCCTGCTGTCTGCCCTCAGTGTCAATAAATAAAAAACACAGTAGCGTAAAGAGATGAATAAATAAAAAAGGGGTATTCTTTTTTTTTTTGCATTAGAGACGTACACAAAACCAAGCAGACGCAGCATTTAGAGGTACTAGAATAGTCTCCGTCTCTCTGCAGGACTCTGGCTGTAAATTTATGTTTGCAGCTAACGCATTCGTACTTGGGCAGAACATGAGCAGTGTTTATTCAATGAAGAGCAAGCTGGCTTGGATTTGTATAAATGTCTCAATTAAGCCCAGTGAAAATCAATGCCGTAACATTTCCCCACCACTCCTTCTGTCTGCAGGTTTGCCACAGTTGACAGCTACAGCAAAGGTGTCAAGATCTGGTGTTAAATTTGTTAATCGGCCTTTTTTTCCCCCCTGTCAACTGACATGAAATTACAGCTGGGGATAATAGAACAGAAGAGCTGTCTGTCAGGTGGGAGAAGGGGGGAGAAAGAGAGGCCAGGGGGGAGTGATGTGCCCATCAGGTTATATGAGTGACAGCATGAGAGAAGCTCTTCAATCCACACTCAGACTGCCGCAGAAATGAATTCACATTTCCTCCATTGCACCATTACTGGCAGGACAGCAAAAGCTTTCTGTGCTTTTTATGCAGTCAAGGGGAAGCAGGAGTGGGCCGTTCCATGTTTCTCTTATCTTTAAGTTTTTCATACCGGTCACAATACTCAGTTGTATGGCTATAACTAAGATATCTCTTGTGACAATGAAATTCTGGCAGTTGTTGCATTCACATGTTCTCAATTCTGATTCCCAACCAAGAGACCCAGGATCCAGCTTTCACCTGTTATATGACTGGAAATCTGTCGCTGTCAAAAGCAAATGTGGAAGCACACATTTATCATCTGATGGGATTTTAAAGCATTCTGGTGGGCGGACCTTTCATACAAGAAATGTAAGATTTGTTTTTTGCTGACACCCACCTGCTAACATTAAGAAGCAAACACAGTGTGAATGCGCACAAGTTATTTGGTTTCTGTCTTCTCCGAGTCCCACTTCCAACACATAAAAATGAAGTCATTTCTCTGCCAGCGTTGGCTGACTACCCAAAGCCACTGACACTTTTCTGTCCTTTTCTGCCAGAAAGCTCTGACAAGTGACAGGTGATCTATGGCTGCTTGAAGTCTGGGATCTAAATCTGAAACGAGCTTAGCCGCGCCTCGCAAAATGAGAATTGATAATCGAATGATGCTGAATGAGGGAGCCTGTCAGTACATTGTAAGGGAGCTGACAGATTTAGTTAAGGGAGAAGGAAAGCATGGCAGATGAATTTTGGCAGCATAAAGAATTGCTCAGCGCACAGAGAGACGCTGATCCCCCTACAGCTATTTTTGATTTTCTTTGAGTGTTTACATTTTGGTGGTGCTGTCGATGGGTAACTGAAAGACTACTATGCATATTGTAGTCATATAATCACAGCACGTAAAAAGGCAAGTTAGGGGTTTTTTTAGGCTTGTCTGGTTAATTACCAAAAATAATCATGAGAGTGACAATAATTAAAAAACAAGACAACAGGGAAACAAGAAATGAGAGACAAAACACACAAAAAAGTGCACTGTATTATCTGATAGCATATAAATAAGCTAGTCGCCTAAACAAGAATGATTCTATGTGCACTGTGATTTTAACAAAACACTGCAACCTGCAATGAAAACCCTAAAGGGCAATTTACCAAATGATTATGGTGAACAGTACCCTCCAAGAAGAAACATGCGTCCTTACAGGACAATTCAAAAACAGTCTGTGGCTTAAAGTCCACCTAGTTTATGTAAAAGTTTAAAGACATTGTAATAGCAGATATTCGAAACAATAGAAACAACCAAAACAACCAAAACAACCAAAACAACCAAAACAACCAAAACAACAGTCTACATTCAAATAAAACCTTAAAAACGGTCAGCCTAGGTGTGCATTAAATTTGAAAAGGGATACATGGCAAAAGTCAATAATATCAGCCAGCAGAAATACTTCTAAGAGGAAAAACACTCTAACAGTAGCATAATACCATCATGGGAATAACCTTTCTAGATGAACATGGCAGTTTAAGTTACCTAGCTCGTTAGTATGGAGTGGTGTGTGTGTGGATAGAGTTTATTGCCTCTGCGCTGTGGCTCAAATAAGAAAGGAGTGAAAAAAAAAACCCATAACAAATCAGTAATTTATTACAGGAAAGTTAAACATAATGGGGGTTTATCTGCAGCACAGCTCTTTAGTGTGCAGTGTATAAATCAATCTGGATCCCGTGGCTCGTTCAAGAAAAGCTTTTATACTTGGAATAAAATACAACTCCTCACACATCTACCAGCTCTGCCTAGAAGGGAGCAGGACCCATCACGATTCATGGTCAACACTATAAGATTTTAAAGTTACAGTTTGTGAGATCTCACCACTAGAGACAGCAATATGAAACGTGTTCAAGTTCTGCTTTCTTACACCTCCTGACTTCAGATGCATAATCCTATCTACGGTGGCCGCTGTAGGACAAACAACTCTGGGGACCATTTATCTGCAGTGAGCTGCTATTAATGTGCCAGGTGTCCTCTTCTATTTACTCTGGAGGAGGCTGTAAAGCTTTGTGAAATAGTTCGATATGAGTCAGCGATGCTCACTTCTGTCTGATGACAGTGATACTGAGGTGAGTTGTTGAGGAAATCTTGAACCTTTCTGTCAGTAAGTGCTTTTAGCTGCTGTTAGCTGGGGTTACTGAAGGTTTCTTTGAAGTGGATCTAACACTGCTGGACTTTAACACTCTAGAGTAAAGCGTGTGATAAACTCCAGGATAAATAAGCCTGATAATGCACATTTTTGTGTATTAGAGCCCTGACTTCAGTTCAGGAGATGAGGCATGAGGAGAGGAGGAAGAGGATGACTCTTCATCCAGATGCCAACAGCACTGGCTGGTTCCATCATGTTTTTGCTTCTTTGGTGGAGGGGACCTCTTCACATCACAGAAACACCTATGGGTTATCTTCTCCCCTGCCTTTAGTGTACAATGTAAGTGTGCGGTCTCTCACCACATACATAAAACGCAATTAAGTGGAACAGCCACTGTATCCAAGATGGCAACATGGTGGCTTCCATAAGGTGGCACCAGCTTCTTTGTAATTTTAACGGATTAATTCTCAGTTTATAAGAGTGCATCAATCTGCTGGACACACAGTAATCAGAGTATTTTTATGAGTATCAGTGTTCGTTTTTTCTGTTAAATAAACTGGCTGCGCCTTCAAGTGGTTTGTACTGTAGATCGCTATGTCAGGAACTGCAGTTACATAATGACAATAAATAAAGACATAAGAAATCAAATACTGTGTGACAAATATCACACATTGTTTCACATAAAGGTTTTAAAACTGTGATACAAAAAAATTGATTTATAAAACTGCATGTTCAGAAGTTAATTAATTAGTAGCATCTAGGAAGGAATAATTAATGCTTGAGGGCTTTCACATTATCCAGTTTTTTTAATCTGCACATTAAGCTAATTTCCCTCTGATGACCTAAAACTGCAGAACTGCTAAACATTAATGCCACATTAGACCACTAGCATTTGATTTTCCATTTATAGTAACAGTCGGTATTTTGATGGCCTCCCCTTCGTACTGACGAGACCCACATCTGCCTCACGTTGCATTACAACACTCAGAAGACACTCATGACTCATCACACTCGGTGGATGTTACAACTTCCAGGGTGATAAGATCTGGCAGCTCTTAGTGTTACAGATATTCTTTGTTTTTCACAGTGCCTTTTAGTTTCACACTAGCACTGCTGTAGAAAGTTTTGCAGCAGTCAGGGAACGAATTAGAACTCACACACATAAAAACCTTGTAAAATCTCTCAAACTGGACTGGAATGGAAAGTCTCTGATAGTTATGAGACATCCGGCCAATCAGTATCACTTCACTGGATCCCAAAATGTTTTATACTTTTTCACCCAGCTCTCCAAACCTGAGGTCAGAATTCCCAGTGAAAACTGTATTCCACAGTTTACAGAGTAATAGTACAATACTTCACTTCTCAGCAAAGCAGAAATCACAGCCCTCTTTTAGCTGTTTTAAAGACTATAATTTGTAGCAACAGGCAACTTGATGTTCCAGCTGCAGTTTGTGTAGTTCAAAAGTGGAACTGAAAACAGTTACTCATTTTTACAGCATCACAGTTATGTGCAATTACATTCATATTCTTTAGTATATCTCAACTGGTACTAGAAATTATGATCACATCACACCAGTTTTAGCCAACTTACACTGGCTCGCTGTTGAATATCGTGTCAATTTCAAAATTTTCTTGCTTACCTTTAAAATTCATAACAATTTGGCTCCCAGCTATCTATCTGAACTCCTCCATTTGTATAATCCTAATAGAGCACTAAGATCTTCCAACCAGATGCTCCTGACGCAACCGAGGTCTCGTCTGAAGTCCAGAGGTGATCAGGCCTTTGCTATCGTATCACCCAGACTCTGGAATAACCTTCCTCCTTATATTCATTCCTCCGACTCCATCCAATCTTTTAAATTGCGTCTTCAAACGTATTATTTTAGTCTGGCTTTTGATTCAGACTAGCTGGTTATTTCGTGGTTAGTTATGCTGTTTACTCATATTGTTTCTTGCCCTCCTTTTAACTGTTTTTATTCTGTCTTATGCTATTGCTCTGACCCACTGTGAAGCACTTTGGTCAACTTTGTTGTATTATTATGTGCCATAGAAATACATTTTGATTTGATTTGATATGGCTTTAGAGGGTTTATTGTCATTTAAAATACATTTTTGTTAAGATTTTTTAAATATTAAAAATAAAGCACACAATGGTTATTTTACATCTGTGTCCACCATTCCACATTTTTTATTTTCCCAAGTTTCTTAGATATTTTTTTGTGGAAAGCTTCAATTTAAATCTATGAAGGCCATGTGAAATTTAATCTGTGAAAAGCTAAAAATGAGAAAAAATGTTTTTGGTAATCTATTTGTTATGGTAAAAATGACACACACATGTTCTTCAAGGTTGGTATTTTTCCAGCTTCTTGTATTCCTTCTCCCTGATCTTCCCGATGTGGCCTCTTCATGGATCCCATTGGTTTGGCTCTGACTGCCTTCCCTGTCTTTGTCACTTAGACTACACTTCTCCAGTACTAATGACTTTCCAATGTCATTGCTGCAGATCCTAGTGGTGTGGATCAGTGAGTCAATGTCTCTGGCATACAGCTTGATGTCATCCATGTAGAGGAGGTGGCTGACGATTGCTCCGTTCCGCACTTGGTATCTGTTGCCAGTCTTGTTAATTATCTGGCTGAGAAGAGCAGTGGGGACAGAGCAACTCCTTGGTAAAACTCACACTTAATGGCAACTTGTGCTATTGGCTCGAAGTTGGCCACCAGTGCTGTCTCACACACACACACACACACACACACACACACACACACACACACACACACACACACACCACACACCACACACACACACACACACACACACACACTCACACACACACGCACACACACACACACACACACACAAAGTCTTACTTAGTGACTTGGCACCAGCAATACATGTTATGAAAAGTGATTAAGAATTAAGCACAAAGCGTGGTAGAGTGCTGCACTCGTTCCTATCCAGTGAGTGATTCAATGATCAAGCTTATCTTCTCAAGTTTAAAAACAATATAATTGGACTAGAATTTGACTAAAACTAAATCAAACACATTTTCATCAAAACACAAAACACTAAATGAGCATCACCTGCCAAAACTTTAGCTGGTTAAGTTTTCTATGTATCTTCATCTATGTATTTCTAATGTTTATTCACTGTAAATGGCAGATTTAACTGATCCTAGAACACTAGCTCGGTCAGCATTTTGAACAACATTGCTTTCCTGCTTGTAGCTGAAGTCAGCAAACCGGGCAGTGGGCCAAGCAGTATCCTTCAACATACCCTAGCTTATCTTTTCTAATGTTCTGTTTTCAGCCTGTGAGCGCAGTTAAACTAAGTACTATGTCACTCTTCTTTAACAAACAGACAATTGTTACAGACTGCTAAAACTGGCTGTATCAAAGATTCTCAAGGTTGGTGCAAAAATGTGTGATTGCAAAAATGATCCTTGATATAAACGGTTTAAATGTAGCTGCTTAACTCTGGTTGCAGAGACTTTGATCTTAGAGGCCAAAGAGTGGCGCAGCAAAACCATAACTTAGCTCCCATAAACTGACCTGTGGGGATGCATTTGCTACTCTTGCTTTATTGCTTAGGTGTCCATGCTAATGCCGATAAGTCCATAGATTCATATCATAGATATAATCTTAGCATGAAGTATTGGCTGAAATTGTATTTAAGTGCAGATCAGAGCCATTATCTTTCCCATTATTTCCCTTCCCTGAAGTACCTGCCCTTATCAAGCGACTGGATACGGTTCTGTCCTCCTCTGCAGTGAGGTTTAACGGCAACGCTGTGAACACCCGATCAATCCACGAGGGCTAGGAGGCTATGCCTGCTAATGGCTAATGAAAGGTGTAATTACAGCAGGTCATCGAAGGCATTCAGACACAGAGGAGAACGACAGTGACGAGTTCATTTAGATCATTAGAGCTGAAATGTGTCTGCCTCGTTAGACTGCAAGTCACCCACATTATCCTGATGATCTCCCTTTGTTTCTAGACAGGGTGGATGGTATTTGACGGTGTAGTAGATTGTGGAATTATGGGTGGAGAAAGGTGAGCTGATTTAATTTAGCAGAACTCACACAGAATAAATCTGAACAAATTTAGGAGCAATGATGAAATTTTACTGGCAGCATTTGTCGAAAGATTCGACATTACTATCATTTTTCTTTTGCTGTACAGATTGATAATAAGTATTTAACTCTAATTAATGCTTTTTCACACATAAGCTTGTGTTATGCATGCGACATGGCATTCAAACTCTCACATAATTGCTCCTGTTTGACACTTCATCTAATTTCTCCAACAAGGGTTGCATTTTCCAGCAATTTCAAATGCTCCTAATAGCAGGAACACCTTGCCTCTGAAGGCCCCTGGAAATAGACCTGCAGCTGTATTTTTAGACGGCTATTAATACCTCCAGCTAATTCATTTCAGCTCTCCAGGCACCTAGCATGGTCTCTCAATTATGGATGAGGGGAAAGTCATTGGATTCTCGGTGCTGAGAGGAAGCTGAGGAAGTGACAGGACACTCTGCAGACACATGACAAACAGGCAGACAGCTGAAGGACGCGGAAGAGGAATAGGATAAGCGAAGATGAAAGCCTAGTTATTGTTATGGGGGGAAAAGATGTTTTAAATTAGTATGTGTACAGATGGTGTAAGAGAGATGTGGAAATTATAGACTGTTCACTGCTACTTCTTAAGAGGGCTGTAATAGAACATGTGTTAATTGAAGGCAGCTTTGAAGACTGATGATTATCAGTGGTAATGATGGTAAGTTACACCACCTGACTTACACGAGTTCATTAAAACTGAAGACATCAAACTTAAATTAATGCCAGTCTTCCCTTTAGTTTAGATAATATTACAGATTCTAAACACCTAATACCTATAATGCCTAAAACACCTGCCAAGAAGGAAAGGAAATTACAGACTGGCCTGTGTAATTTCACAGAACTGCACAAAGTAATGTCTCCTTTCTCTCCTTTTATCTTTTTATCCCAACATACTTATGCTCTAATATTAAAACAGAATTTATGATAGGGGCCAGTTATGCCACCAAATCTGTGGCACACACACACACACACACACAACACATAAATAATCTATATATACATTATATTATATATATATATATATATATATATATATATATATATATATATATATATATATATTATATTTATAGTATATATATATATATATAGTATATAATATATATATGTTGAATATTATATATATATAATAGAGCACTAGGTGCGGTGACTCCCAAGCTAGGCGAGTGGCTCCAGCAGATCCCGGGAATAACATCGGAGATCTCTGTCCAGAAGAGCGCAGTCCTGGGAACAGCTAAGATACTGCGCAGGACCCTCAAGCTCCCAGGCCTCTGGTAGAGGACCCGAGCTTGAAGGATAAACCGCCCGCAGGGGCGTGCTGGGTGTTTATATATCTTAGAGGTATATTAGACTACAAAGGTTTGTAAGCATATCTTTCCATTAGATCATAAAGGAACATTTTCATCCCTCTTAAACATTATTTATAGTACTTTACAGAATTGCTTGCATTGACACTTGTGATCTGGTTTGTCTGCATTGTGCTGCCATCATGAGTGAAGCTGAGGTGTTTGTGTTGGACTTGAAGTTAATGATTTTTGAACAGCTACTTTTACTGAAATGCAGGAAGGCCAAGGGACACAACTCTAAGTCAATAAAATATATTGACAGAACTATGAAACTATGCCTGCATTGGCACAATACTGGTCATTCCATTCCCTAATCAATACTGTTTGTTTTTACACCACATAGTACTACCAAGCAGACCTATCACGGTAATTGAGATCTGCATCTCTATATCGCTATGCCTGCCCTGTAATACCTTTGACAGATTGTGATTATGTTTGCAAGTAAGCTAATATTTACCTTTTCAGTTTAACTCAAAAGGACGGATACAGTAGCTAATTGTATCTTTAACTAATTAAGTGATTAACAAAAGATTTACAAAAGGAAATTTGTAATGAATTGTGAATGACTATCTAAAGGCACACGCTGCCATTTGAAGTCCATGACAGTTTGTACAGAGATTTTCAGGCATGAAAACGGTCAGGCTGTAACCATATAAGGAAGCAGCATTAGCACAGCATACGTTAAACTCACCAGCCACTTTAAGCACACCTTGTAGTATTGGGTTCAGAGCTGACTTAATTCTTCATGGCAAAGCTTTAGCAAGTGCTGGAAACATTCCTAAGGGATTTTGGTTCAGATTGATCAAATGCATGATCATGCAGTTTGCTGCAGATTTGTCAACTGTACACCCATGATGCAAATCTCCCGTTGTCCCAAGGGTGGTTTACTGGATTTCATGGATCTGATGGCTGCAGAGCCCATTTGAGTAAAGTGAAACCACTGTCATGTAAAACAAACAAAAACAAAAACAGTTTTAGATGATCTGAGCTTTATAACATGATTTGCTGTACTGTTGGAAGCATCTGTCAGAAGAAGGGTACGTTGGCAAGAAGTGTAGGCAGGGTGGCATGTACCTCTTCAGTAAAAAAAAAGTTTCCCAAAATAAATACAGAAATAAATAAATACGGAAAACAAAAACAGAAAATGAACTTAAATTGTTGTACAGAACTGACTTAAGCAATCACATTTAAGGGGGGACAAAAAAAATGATACCAAGATCCACCCTTGGTACTGTTCTCTATAATTCATAGAGTTGACTGTGGAGGTAAATCCCAGCAGATCAGCGGTTTCTAAAATGCTCAGACTAATCCATGTGGAACTAACAACCATGCCTCCTTCAAAGTCACGGAAATCACCTTTCTTTCCTGTTCAGATGCTCAATTTTAAACTTGAGCAAGTTGCCTTGACCATGTCTACATGCCTAATGACTTGCTGCTGTGTGATTGGCTGCTTATATATATCTGCATTAATCACCAACTGAATAGGAGTACCCAAAAAAGGTGGCAGTGAGTGTATATACATAAAATCAGTTATATTAACAGATTTTTTTTTAAAATTGTATTAAACACGATATTTTGTTATGCAAGTTTTTTCTCACAGCAACGCGAGCAGCATTCGGTCTGTTTTTGTGAATATGTAAGCCTCCAGACAGAAACAGCGATTGTTTTGTTTTGCATTTTGAACCAAATCAAAAGGGAATTATATTTAGTTTATATTTACGTATATCTTGTCTTAAAAAAAGAAAAGAAAAGAATAGAGTGTCGGAAGCTAACTGCAGAAAAACACTGCCTCTCTCTCTCATGAGAAAAATTGTATTTATGTTATTTTTAAGACAAAATCCCTCCCTGAACCGTTTCTCTGCTGGGCTCCTCCTGGTTCGCCACCAACATATTCATTACTCTTGTGAGCGACAGGGAGAGCATACGGGTAAATTGGGTTTAGCTCCTGACCTTTGGGGTTTGATTAATGGGCCCTCTGTTCTGCAGCTCTAACAGGGGTCTAAAGAGCTGCTGAGTGTTGAAGGGGTGAGGTGACAGGCTAAGAAACCAAGGCAAGGACCCATACATCCTCCATCTGGTTATTCATCTCAAACTGAAAGGGCTGGACCTAGTCAAGGCTTACTGACCCAAACTGAAGGATTGCCTCTACCTTTAAAATACGTCAAACCAGGCAACCAGGCTTCGGTAGTGTTTTTATACACCTGTCTCAGCTTGTAATGTATGTTTCAACTTTACCATTTCCTTTTTCTTTTTCTTTTTCAAGTGACAAGTCAAATTGCAGATCTCAACCACCGTGTCAACAACAGGCCATTGCAGACCATTTTTACATCACATATTGTGTTTGTTCTATTTATTTTTCCTCAAGGTGTTCAGTGAAACACACACACACACACACACACAGGCATCAGAGCTTGCCTAGCGCAAAAATGTGATTAGCAACGGTACAATTTCCAAATCGAATCCAGCTGACAGCATTAAACAGAAAAAGGCAGTGGGCCTCCTTAAATAACCCTCCTTGCCTTCAGATTACATCTGCCACACACAAGGAATCAGAGACCAAGAGCCAGATAATCACGTTTGCTTCCTCTGCCCTCCTATTATGACAAATTAAAGAGGTCTGGAAGCCATATTTTTCCGAGCAGCTTGTTATTAGCTAAAAGACTGACAAACTGATTAGTATTGATCACAACCAAACCCTTACAGCAGACAGCCTTTTCTGTGGCATTCTACAAGGACCTGAAGGAAAGGTTATGAGATATTCAGAGCAGACTAAAGGATTTTGTGCCTTTTGGTCAAAGTGATGGACTAAAAAAGGCAGTAAAAAGTGGGAATTTTAATGTTTTAAAAAATATATATTTAGTTTTTGCGAATTCTATAGCCAGGGAACAAATGAAAGAAGACAGGTATATAGAACAAACGCTGATGCTTCTACACAGATCCAGTCATTGCAATGCATAAGGTCCATTTAATGTGGATGTTACCTCAAGATGGCAAGAAGAAAAGATCCAAGAAACACTGAGTGATCATTGAAGGCAGCCTCAGTCCCAAAGGCTGCTCAGTACTGGTGCTTGAACAGAAATCGTGACTTAAGTGACAATAGAGCGACTTCAGTACGTAGACTCGGAAACTGCAGTAGACAGCTCACATTTTATGGCACTGATATAAACTCTTCCTCAGGTGACTGAGAATATCATTCAGGAAGTGAGCAAACTGTGCCCACGAACAGTCCTTTGACAGTTACACAGAGAAGGAATATTATAGCAGAACCGCTCATTTTAAAGATAAAGATTAATACATTTGAGAGTTCAGTGGTGCACCCAAGCACTTGTCTACACAGATGTGGTAAATGTGATTTGCTCAGTGAGTTCTCCATCATTATATTCTGGTAAGTGGAGGTGTGACAAAGGGGGGAGGGCTTGACCCCTACAGTGAAGCGATCTGTGCCTCTGGGGACGGGTCAGTCCGGGTAGAGGAAAAAGCCAGTGCAAATCAGTATGCAAGATAATGAATCATAGACTTCATATTAACCAGATTTCAACACATTTGAACATGTCTCCCTTCCTCCCTCCCTCCTCACTATTTTTTGACTGATTACACCCAAGTGATGTCCAGAGGCACACTGGCGTGGCTCAAGGCAAGTCCAGCGGTGCCGTGGGAAATTGTGTCAACTGTTCAATACTGTTCCTGCACAAAAAAGGAATGAATGAAACTGTAGTGTATTGTATTAGTGCAAAATGTTTCATTAACAAATTAAAAGGCCCTGACTTGTGATGATGAGGGCAACACCCATGCAGAGGGGAAGCTTGTTTTGTTGCTTCCACTAGACTGTGGATGTCGACAGCTTTCAGTTGGAATCGTGCAGAGCTGCTGGAAAATCAAATCTCTCTTCTTAGAGAAACTTGGCGTAAAGTAAAAGGGCAAACGATCTGAACTAGCAGCAGCAAGAGCGTTTTTTGATTGTGTGAAAGTGTTTGATAAGGGAAAGGATGGAAGTAAAATCAGGGAAGCTTACTGGAAAGCAAAAGTGTCATGCAGAAAAACTGCCTTCATCTGACAGTAAAATCAAAATAATAGTTGACAATATTCCAGATGACATAAAGGCTATTCTCTGCAGATCTGATTGAAGGTCTGCTCTGTCCAATCCTTTGCAAACAAAAGTTTGAAAGCCACTGTGTTAGGTCATCATCATGTACATCACCTGTCACGGGAACAAAGACTTTTACTCCCAAGAGAAACAATATTGCTGCTTAATGTCTGGTTTTAGTGCTTGGAAATGACATTTCCTGTCCATCCACACACACACACACACACACACACACACACACACACACACACACACATTTTGACATTACAGATGTCAAAATGAAATTATACTAATGAGAAGCTGCCATCTATTATGTTGTACAACTCTAATTTGGACACTGTCAAATATGTGTTAGCGCCTGTAGGGGCTCATTTATAGCAGCTTTTCGAGACCTGTTAGAAGAAAAGGCCGAAGAAAGACTCCAGCTAACTGTGCCAGTGATTTTGTCTTGTTGTAATGTATATTGTACTTTAATATTAGCATTTATATTTCCATTTTATTTCACAGGGAAATATTATCACAGTATTTATGTGATGCAGTAGCTTCAGCCACTGCAGTTTTTTACATATATTTAGTGGATAAATTGCCCGGCAGCATAGGAAACAGTTACACTGCAGATTATAATTAATTTTATATCAACAATAATAGCAGTAATAGTTACAACACTGATTATTTAGTTGTTATGTTGTTTAAAAAATAGAAGGTATTTTTTCAAGAAATACCTAAAGAATCATTGCAACTCTGATCATTTTAGTAACGGAGCATTGCCGAGCTTCAAGTGGGTTTTAGTGGGTTAAGGAACCCTAAGACCTGGTTTAACAGTGTTCTTGAGGGAAAATGACTTCACATAAATAACTTAATGGTATGAAGAGTGAGAGCTTGAGATCAAGTGACCCGTGCTGCTACTTTGTCCCTGAGGTTGTTCCTCCACAGAATCACAGATGTTGATGGGCTTTCATATTACCGTGGGTTTTTCACAAAGCATCATCAGCTTAAAAAAGAAATGAAGTTGACGACTATGTTCACCCAGCAGTGACCATAGATACCAGATGAACTGGACCACTTAACAGTTCGTGTGGATGCAGTTATTTGGCAGTTTGGTGCTGATGTAACAACCTGTTCGACAGGTATCTGCCCAGTCTCGGTTAGTGGAGTTTTAGTATTTTATTTGTATGTTGCTTGCACTGATGAGCAGGTCTCTGTGACATTATGTTCGTCACAATGTCTCCTTCTACAACCGTTTACCTGACGGTTTTTATTTTGAGTGCTTTTTGAATTCACTTTGTTGTGTTAAATTCATGTTCACAGTCATGTGCGTGCTTGCCTAGTTTATTTGTATTTCTATTAATTTCATCTTTCTCTAAGATGCCTGTAGATTAGAACTTTGTATATTTATTAAGACAATGCTGGTATAAGTTTTAAAAGGCTGTGAAAGGACCTTACAAAATTACACAACAGTGCTGCAATAACTATGCAGCTATATGTGGCTTTCTTTTTACAGGATATCTGTATTGTAGCTTGAAGACAAATATGACATACATACATATTGACAAGAAAGGTGAAAAAGCGAGTACAGGCAGAGGGGAGGAGGCGTCGGGGTGATTTGTGACAGAAGGATAGCAGCAAGAGTGAAACAGAAAGTTTACAAGATACTCCTGGGATCTGCTATGAGGTATGTTTTAGAGACATTGGCGCTAACAGAAAGACAGCAAAGATCCTTGCAGTGGATACATTGGGCAAAGAGCACTGAATATGGAGGAGGGAAGGTTTATGGAGGTATTAAAGGGCATGTAGAGGGTTGGTGTGACAGAGGAGGATGCTAAGGATGGTGTAAGATGTAGACCAATGATTTTCTGGGACAATCAGAGCGGTCAAAAGAAGAAGAAGGAGAGGACGATGTGACGGGGCCCTAAGGCCAGTACGTGGACGTAGACCCAGATGCGGATACAGTCACAGGAAACAATGGTAAGGTTTCTCACAAGCTTTATTTGGTGACACAAAGTGAAACGTAAGCACAGGGAAATAATGTTAGAGTGGCTCCCAGACGTGCAGGCTATGTGAACAGAGGGAGAGGTTGGTTAGCCATAGCTCAGAGAAGCCGAGAGTGGAGATGTGGAGACAGATTGAGTTTATGTCTTTCTTGACAGGTGGAGTGGTAACCGCACCGGGGGGGAGTAAGCACGGCCAGGTGAGCGTCCAGCAAAGAGTGTAAGGAGATTGAGTTCGACCTGATTGATCTGGAGATCCTAAGCCAGCGCAGGCAGGAGGGCAGGCAGGTGGTGAAGAATGAGTCCAAGAGCAAAGGGAGGCGAGGGATGTCCGAAAGGTGGTGACCGGCGTCCAAGGGGAGCTGTAGGGAGAGCGGTGGTGGATCCAAAGACTATAAGGGCACAAGCTGAGTAAGATAAGTTAAACATAGAATCAAGCACAAGGAGAGCCTGTTAGGAGCATGAGTTAGCTGACAAACTGGAAAAGGAGCAAACTGGACACTGGTCTTAAATACTGCCCATAGATTAGCCAGGATCTCCACCAGCTGAGTATACCAGGTGTACTGATGAATGCTCTATGGAGAGGAGGAAACAGGGACACCATGGAAAAATACAGATGACTCAGTCGGACCATGACAGAAGAAGACGTTTGAAGACATATAACAGATACAGTACATGTTTATATCCAGGCATTATTGTGGTGAGTGCTGCTGGTGGGATTATCCCGTTAAGCTGAAATCTTCACTAGTTTTTGAACAGCAGAGCACTCTTAAGGAGGAAGAATCATCCCAAAAGCTGCAGCTCATATTGTCCGGAGGGGATTCGCCAGTACATTCTAGTATCACATTCAGCAGTTAACAGCAAAAATAGCAGCGCTGGCTTGTTGAAGGTTTTTTCATTGCGCCGATGATGAGGTTTGCTGGGCAGGTTAAAAAAACAAGGGCAGTATTTTGAACCAGGTTTTTTTTTCTCCTCTTCCAGGTTGTCATGGTAACAGCAGGGCTTTTTAGGACGCTGCGTCTCACCAGAAAAGCATCTCCAGGGCTCGATGTAATACAAGAGGTCCGAGTGGATATAGAGATACGCTCAGACATAACCGGAGGAAAGTAGAGGCCCACAGAGCAGAGCGAGGCTAAACGATATATGATTGGGCATTTTCTGCCATCGTTACCATTTACAACACTCGCTTTGAGTTTTATGAGTGGGCAGTCATAAACTGTGCTGTAATGTTTGTTCAAGAAGGTCACGGGGAGAGGAAAATGCAGTACAGTAAATAATAATAAACACGAAAACAAATGCTCAATTAACAAAATGATTATATGATACATTTACAGTTGTGGAAAATGCAAAGGAAGTGTCGTACTATGAGCAAAAATATTGTTTATGCGTTCAATTTAATTTCAACTAATGCTTTGTTGAAATTAACGCAGCTGGCCACTACATTATTAATTTGTGACTCCTCCAAAAAAGTTTTCCTTATAATATTATAACATTGCAGTGATATCCAGCCCAGTACTGAAGCTGCGGAGTTTGTCATATCCTGTTGAATTGGCTGCTTCTCATTATTCATTAATTTGCTGCCAAATTCTATTTGGCTCCAAGTCAAATACTACTGAACATTTTCCTGCATTCACAAACTGTCCTACACAGACAGACAAACGCAGTGACTAATAGAGTATCCTCTTTCTTTTTAGATAGATTAGATTTGTTTAGTCATGATTGTAGCTGGGCCTCACACAGTGATTATCTATTCCATCAAAGTTCTCCGCTTCTCATCAGATCTCAAACTAACTTAAACCACACCTAAATACTTTGTTTGGTCTTGCTTTGCATTGCCTTTAGTGGAAATTCACCAGAACACCAACAGAGAAAGAAAAAAAAGACTATCAGGCTTTTTGGTAAGCACTTTAAGGTTTATCATAAGTGATCATCATCATTATCCATGTTGGTACACTGTAATTCTTTCTATAGACTTTAATGCAGAGGGATAAAGTGATAAGACATTCTACAAATTGCTGTTAAACCCTTGGAGGAGATTATCCTTGTAAATCTGTCACCAATCAGCATTCTAGCCTTGTTCTCACAGCACATCACAATAGAAAACACAAGTAATCCTAAATCAGAGAGGAAGAGTCTGTTAATCCTTGTTGTCACAATATATACTGAGAAATTATAAAGACCAGAAGTGGTTTCAGTTCTCCTTCACATTACTATGATGTAATGTCTAAAGGCATTTGCTAATGGGATACTTCAAAGTGAAATAGAGTAAATAGAAGAGTATTAAATTAGGCCTCAAGAAACTGCACTGTGTGCAGAAAACATGCACATGCAGGCAGAGCAACACGGTGACAGTAAAACTCTAAAATTGAGTTTTTTTCCTTCTTTTTACAAAATTGCATTAACTTGACAATTTCAAGACTCTGCTGACACACCACGCGATTGTGTCACATAGAGCTGGGAGCTACTGGAGAGGACGCTACAATGGAAAACCATTCAGCGGATGTGCTGATTTTACTGGGATGTGGGGACACTTCCCAATTGTCAGCTGAACGACTGACATTTAAATAAAACTCATATGACCGTTATACGTCAACAAAAATTTTACACTCCCAGAGTCAGTCACTTACCCGGAACAATTGAAACGCTTCACGCCACCGTCAGTTCAAACTGCCCAGTTAATGGAGAGAATTACAGGTAAAGACTTTACTACAAATTTTAGTAGAAAATGGGTGAATTTGGCTTTAAAATTCCACCCACTGGTTTTATACAAGAGATAATGAAAAAATAAAATAAAATAGTAAAAAGCATGACATGGTGAGGCACAGGCAAATCGTTTATTGCAGCCTACAGAAAGACCACTATAAATTGTGGGGAAAGAGGAAATAGGAGGATGTTTGCAATTTCACAGAGGTCAGCGGCATGACTGTGGAGAGTGGGGGGAACCTCTGCAGGGCAGGAAAAAAGAGGCTGACACACATTGTAATAGCATCAGCCAGTGTGTGTATACACCCAAGGGGGTCTGTGCGTTTGAAAATTAATTTCCTCTTCTTTTGAAATTAGACTGCCGTGTACATTTTAACCTAATTACCTCAAACACCTAATAAAGGATGGAATTTAACTATTAAGTCTATCCAGGCAGACTCATGGCTTGGCTTGACATCCAAAAGAGACTCTCTTTACAGAAGACTGCTGATGTCAGTTAAACTCAATCCAACTTTTATTAACTGTGCTTTGCCAGATGCATACCATATGATCTGGGACACAATTTGTGAAGGACTCATATCTTTCGAAATATACTGCTCAGAAAAATGAACACTTAACTTAGACCAGATCTTAATGAATGAAATATTCAAGGTGAAAATATTCACGGAAACACACTGTGTAATTTGTTGGGTATAAAATGATATAAAAACAGTCAGTGAAAATCAAAATGATCAACCTTTAGAGGCCCCGCTCTGATCTGTAAAGAGAATAAGGTGCCAGTGCAAGAAGTCCTTGGGTGAATGCCAGGGCTGGGCTGTAAACACAGGTCCCGCTAAAGGAAATGGATTCTGTTTCTGATGATTTGGTCAGAAACACACGCTGCCGGAGGTCCTTTTGTTGGGCTCTGGCACTGCTCCTGTTATTACTCCTCACATAAAGGAGTAGATACAGTTCCTGTTACGGGGGTTGATGTGCTTCCTGTCCTGCTCTCCTCATGTCCATTCTGTGGTATCTCCTCCACGCTTTTTTAGCTGCGCGAGGAGAAAGAGCAAACCTTGCGACTGCACACAACGTCTCATCCCGAAGAGCTGAACTACCCGTGCAACCTGAATAGGCTGCAGGCATTTCATGCTACCACTAGTAAAAAGGATATTAGCAAAGAAGCAAAACTATGGAAAAATCAGTCGGCAGGGATAAGGACAGTCCGGTGGTCTGTGGCCACTATTTGCAAACATGAGGAAGGGTTATAAACTGAAATGGAATTTTTTCCTTCACAGTGTAAAATACTCAAACTTAATAAATAAACAGACTTTTAACAAGTTGCACACTGCCAAACTCATGGTTCTAACATTGTGGAAATCTGTTAGAAAACAGAAACTGAATTACATTCTTCCAAAAATAAGAGGAGGGCAATGACACTCATGTTTGTGCAGTGAATTAGAGGGTACAGCCTGAAGCTTGTTACCTTTCAGATGGAGAAATTATAGGAGCACTAATTGCAGCATTGTGCATCTATGCTATTGTTCTTCTTCTGTGACTTTTCTACTTTTTACTTTTCCGTGAAGTTAATTAAAAGTATCACGTTTACACTCGACTGTACAGACTGTAATAGTTCCATTTAAATAAGTGCGGTGCAAGTTTTAATGTAGTTTTGCTTCTAATCTTATCCGGTCACTATATGCTGGTGTGGTTTTCTTCTGCCCCTGAGTATATACACGTGTCTCTCACCCTTATTCATCATACTGTTTTGGTAGACGAACTGTGTATGTGACACACAGTTCACACAGCATGTACATGGCACAGTATTATGGTTGCTGGATGATTGTGCATGTTTGTGTACCCAAAGTTTCCATTTCATGTTAGCTCTGGAAACATCCCCCCTATGCTTTTTATGTCTGCATCAGTGAGGTCAGTTTTCACTCCAGGAACACAGAAGTACAAATCTATCTTACTCAAATTTAGCTCTGTGACTGTTTGAGGGATGTTTTGTAGTTTAGCCACACAGTGACAAATATTGACAGTAGTACAGGAGGAATCCTGAGATAATTGATCTAAACACTGAGGATATGAATTAGGAATCCTTTAAAAAAAGATTCCATTAATATTCGCTATAAATGTGATGTAATGTTAACAGTATTTGGATAGATGTAATTACTGGGCTGACAAATTAACCAAGAGATTAACCTTGAGTCTGTGACCATTGAGACAAATGGCAGGGCATGAGAAAAACAGCCATTCCCATTTAATGTGGAGACCCCAAGACTAAATACATCTGACAGTCCTTCAAATACTTCTGATAGTTTCTAGATAGTTTTCCAAAGGTGGCTGCACAGGCAGAGACTGCCCTCAAAGACTTCTGATATACACCCAGTGATTTTGTTCTATAAGCAGGCCGGAAATAAGAAATCGCTTAGTTCAGTAAAAGTTCGAGGATTACTCCTAGTAGGCTTTCAAGGGGTAAAGGGTTAAACCATTAAGCTCTTAAACCAGGTGAAACCATTCTTAATACTGGGGTCATCAGGAACAGAGTAAAACTGCATGCATGTTGCAAATTAATATTTTTTACTTTCTTTAGTTAGTCTTATGTTTTTTAAAGTGTGCTACAGACACTGGGAGGAATGACAATGGAGGGACGACCGCTGTTAACAGTGTTCACACATAAATACATATAATATGAGGCATGCAGACAGTGTGATTAGCAGGTGCTCATGCAAGCCAGAAAAGAGCGGCCTCACTAAGGAATGGATAAACAAGTGAGCATCCCCAGACACTTTCCAAGGTCACCCAGAAAACTCTGTGTGTTCACAGCTATAAACCCAGACCAGCTGCTTCTGCTCGAGCCATATCAGGACCAAACATTTCCTACAATGCAAGTTCAGTGTGTGTGTCCATGTGTCAGCAGCTATTATCTCAGTGGGGCGTTTGTAACATGCAGTATATTTATAGGACGCACTGCAAAAACCCTTAGTGCATACTTACAAATTATTAATAAACACTGGCTTGACGTCTGCAAGTTTTGTTTAAATTCTTGTGAATGCAGACTTAGCGAGGCACTGGATGTGTGTGCATGAAAGACACACTTCCCACCTCACAGCTGCCTTCAATGATTGTTTCTTTCAACCTCCGGTGAAATCTGGTAAATGTCTTTGTTGGGAACTGAAGTGTTTCTGAATAACTGAACAGGAATAGTCGACGGTGAATGAGCCACCTGTCATCTTCTGCTTCGGCATTTCATTGCAGACCAATTTTCTCCCCCAAAATCTTAATTCTGGCTCAATTAAACTTTACTTCATTGTTTTTCACAATAACTCATCATTTCCATATGGTCCAGGGGCTGACACAGACTCTCTGGGAAAGATGGCATCAAGCGGAGAGGCTTCGTGGCCTCCGGCAATGAGACAGGACAGTTATGCTGCCGCGGATGGAAATGTTATAACAGAAGCTGATGAGACGCCGTCGCCACACAGAGCTGTTCAGCAGTGAAATGCATCCCTGTGGACATGTACAACATCAAGACAGTCATCTGGGGGCTAATTTTCCTTATTTATCATTAGCACAACAGTTGCTGATCTGAAAGTGTCTGTTTGTCCTCTGGGAATTAGCGGTTGCAACAGAAGTAACGCAAAAACATCAGCATCAATTAAACCCAGTCTCCTCTCTGATCTGGAGGCTCATCTTAATCTCCAGCAGTGAAATAGGGCAGGTGATCCAATCTGTCTGTGAGAGCTGGCTGCGTTAGCACACATGCCTTAATGTCCACCTGCCTTGCACTCTCAGCCAGGCCGTACCAAGCGGTGCACAGACACAATCGCGCTACGTCTGGTTTAATACAAAACGGCACATCGACCCAAATGGCCGTGTTTTTGTTTCCCCGCGGCACTGTTTGATGTTAATGTCCCTCTGAATTATTTATCTGTGTGTTCTCTTTGCCTTCTCCTCATGCTCTCTGAAGGAATAAATCAAAAGAGCGAGGCACACACAGAGAACAGACAGGAGGATTTATCACAGGGAGTATTGTTTACCGCACTGACCTCCAGGCCCTGTTCTATACACATATCTGGGCTTTGCAATCAAACAAGCGTCCCTTCACATGGGGCTGAAACAGACACATATACATTGGGCTGTTTTCTTTGTGATTAAATACAAGATCTAGCCATGTTTCACTTGTGCTTCTTTCCCATTGCATGAACATTCAGATTACACAATGTATGATTTAAATGGTTTATGATTGACAGAGGCTAATATAGCTTTGTCCTTTCTATGACACCCTTACATTTGCATGCACGCATGCTTTCTCATGTTGTCTTCATTTTCCATTACTAAAGCAAAAATGTTACAAGAGAGGCATAGATGAACATCCCACAGGCTTCACCAGGCTTGCACTTGTTTTAAAAACAAAGAAGGAACAGAAATATAAAAAACGCTCTTCAGGCCTCTTGCAGTGCAAAATCTTTGTTCTTTTCGTCTCTCCAGCTAAAAATGGTTAAGAACTGCTTGACTTGACTGATCTGCTTCTGACAATATAACTGAATGACACCAAGAACTGAATATAACAATGTACTTTTCCAGCCCTATTTTCCTGCTGGTCCCAGACAGTGTGCTTTAGACTGCATAAATCCATCCTGACACAAAGTGCTGCTTGTTTTTGTAAAACACAAGCTAGTTGCTATTTCTCATTAACGTTCATAGCTATCGCTGACAGCTCCCTTGTGTCAGCCAAATTTTTCCCCATATTTGGCAGGTTGTAATTTCATGCTCTGGCACAACTGATACAATTTAATTTTGTTTACAATTGAAATTGTTTTGGGAGCAAAAATCCTCCTGATGAGTACAAGCAGGACTCAGTAATGAACCATGTTTAAGAGGCTTTAGAAGATGAATAAGCTCTTGTCAATTTAATTAGCAGGTAGAAACAATTGGAATAGCGGAGACAACGAGAGGACTAACCTTCTCTTGAAGTTCTCACGAGCAGGATGAGCATGGCTTCACTGGCTTACTTGTGGGTAATTTAACAACTAGTCTGAAATAAGCAGTGGCAAACAACATGTTGGTAAAATCAGTAAATCTAAATGATGCTTACATCGTTTTAAAACAAGAATCTCAAAAACAGAGTGAAAGGAGCATTTCACAGGAAAAGTGTCAACAGTCTTGCTTTTTGACCCAAAGTGTCAATAAAAAAATTGTTTTTATTAGTCTTTTACATATTTGTCGCACTTAAAAGTTTCAGATAATAAAGTAAGTAAATACAAAATGCAGTTTTTATATTACGATTTGATTTATTAAGGGGAAAAGTTATCCAGACGTACGTGGCCCTGTGTGAAAAACTGGCACTGGTGTTTTGTAAGTTTTAGTTTTATTCTTTGATTATTGTTATTTCTCAGTGTGTTATTGTGTTCAGTTTCACTTCCCCGTGACGTTGTTATGTTCATTCTATTCAGCTGTTTCCCCGTGTGTTTCCATTTCCACTGATCACCTCCTGTGTGTATTTAAGTCGTCTGTCTTCCTTTGTTCATTGTCAGGTCATCTGTTTTCCTTCCACGTCGCGTCATTTATTCACAGTCTTCATAGTCATCATTGTTGTTTCGTAGTTATCACCGTTTTCATAGTCAGTTTTAGGTTTTTCCAGTTTAGGTGTTAGTTTAGTTCTTGTCACTGTTCGTGTTGTTTTGCACGTTTCATCATCAGCCCTAATAGAGGCTTGTTTTTGGTTTAAAACCACAGTTCCTCACTCCAGTGTCTGCTTTTGGGTCCATTACACACTGGTGTACCCCGCAGTGACAAAAACTACTTGCCCACCCTTGTTAAATCATGGATTTACTGAAATTTGCCACATTTTTGGGAAAGCCAAGTTCAATTTCACTAGGCACATCCAGGGCTGATTACTGCCAGACCTGCTGAATCAAGAAATCACAAAACCTGTCTGATGAAGTGTAGGCTGAAAGATCTCAATAAGCAACTTCTGCTATGATCTGAAGAAGAAAAGGAGAGAAACTCAGTTGTTGACATATATCAGTCAGCATCAGGAAAGGGTTTAAAAGCCATTTCTAAGGTTTATAAAAATTCCCTCCACAGCGATATAAATGTTCAAAACAAGTTCTCTAAATTGTTTCACTTTCACTTGTGCTTTGGTTTGATGAAACAAGATTATCACCTACAAGTAAAATAAATGCTTTAATAACTTCAAACAAACATCACAAAGCTTCATTTTTTCAACAGTATTTACAGGTGACCACAGCAGAGCACACTTTACATACAATTTACACAAGTAGTTACTGTTACTTCTATACGCAGAAGTTAAAGTGGCAGGTGGGGGAACCTTAAATGTTGGTGTCTGACTTTGGTTTTTGCTCTTTGTGGAGTCTACACTCTGTGCCAATATGACTGCTTTCCAACCTCCAGCCAGTATAAGAAAAGGATTTGGCAAGTGTTGTTACTAAATAAAATGATAAATCAAACCTAAATTCAAACTGATGACTCCTTCTAGAGGCAAGTACTGTTACTCGGCTGAAATGCATGTGAGCACTTATCTAAAGGGACTAATCTCAGTGGTTTAATGGGATATAGAAACTGCATGTATAGAATAGGCAGACATGTATGATGAAAATCACGTAATAATTTGCTGATTTTGTACACAAGTAATATTTAAACAGTTATTTCAGCACCATCTTTACTCATAAAACCTCATAAGCGCTGATAAATTTGAATTCAATTCAATTCACATTAGTATTGATTGATTAGCCAGTTTGTGTTACAGAGAAAAAGGATACCAGCTACAGGGGACCTTTCAGGCACTGCACATTATTAAATGACATATCTAGAACAGGACTCTGTGGGGCAGTGAAACTTCCAGGTCTGTGGTTCTTTCTGATGTTACAGATATGCCAGGCAGGGTTTGCCAGCCAAGTAGATGGAGAATGGCTGCTCATCATTTCATGTTCTGGCCTCCTTTCTACAACTGAGCTCAGACCAGCCAATCCCCACAGTCTAATTGGCCTACTTTAACACTTACCTTTCTGTGGTATTCACTCTGTTGTGTGTGTGTGTGTGTGTGTGTGTGTGTGTGTGTGTGTGTGTGTGTGTGTGTGTGTGTGTGTTCCCGCAACTGTGGGGAAGTACTCAATGATGGTAAATCCCAAAATGAGGATTCTAGAGACTGTGTAACAACATTTCTCCAAACCTTTGCTTTGCTACCTGTTACTTTACCAGCCCAGGGTTTCATCAAAATACTGATCAATCTTTTTTTTCCCTTCTACTCTCAAAGCTTTGGGAATTCTGACAGTTTTTCAATCTTGGAAAAATAAAAAACAAACCTCATAAGAGATGATCTCTGTATTTATGAATGAACTTTAGCTTTAGAGGAGACGCAGAAGAGATGATACTTCCCCGAGGCGATGTGCAGTGTAGCTGTGTGTCTGTGCATCTGTCATGCTGCCAGCTGCTGCTCAAGATCAGCTCGATCGCAGTAATTGGTCTGGTCCGTTTTGATTTCTGCTTCCAGTATTTTTAGTCATGTATCACACTTGTCTCTTGACATCATAAAGTAGAGCTTGAAATGATTCTGCAGCTGCCGCATCAGCTTGTGAAATTGTTACTACTCTTAAAACGCTTTTTCTCCCAGCAAGATTCCTCGCTGTTTCAGAAATGCATTCATTAAGCTGAAAAAATGTCAAGTCACTCACAAATAATTAAAACATTACAGCATTTTCAAGACTTTTTTAGTTTTTATGCAGGATGATTTATGATTTATTACAGCAGACCATGCGCTGATCAATGCATTTGGATTCATAACTGTTGGATGAACTGTCTGTATTTTGCACATGGGCCCCAGCAGAATATTCCTATATACTATAATATAATCCTATAATACTTATTTATGCTGCAACATGACTTCTCTTCAAGTGTCACCAGCACTCTGTTTTACACCGACGTTGCTATTAAACACATTCATGAACCACAAGTACTTAATCCTAAAAATAAGTCAGTGGCAGTCACACGGTTGTGGAAAAATACACATTTGTTGTGCATATATTTATACCAGCAAAAGACAAATATGTGCATTTGATGCAAAACAAACAACCGTGTTTCATAGTAATAAAAGGAACCTGTTAAATGAGGCTACACATGCTATACTTAATCGGATGAATTAGCTGGTTATAGTTTATTTAATAGGATTTATTGACCAGAACAATCCCATCATATTCCCACCATTATTTATCATGAAATCACTAAATAATTAGATGTATGAGTAACATCTGCTATGGTATTATTATTATATTTATCATTATTATATACTGGACCCAGTGGAGTTGGGTCAAAGACCAGGCCCAGAGCCCAGGGCCAAATTGACTTACTATGATTGCCTAGTCTTTTATAATTAATTTGCAAAGGGCTTAAGGGCCTTAATAGCTGTGAGGAGCACAGGCTTGAAGGACAAACACTAATTAAAAGTTGCCAAGGATCAGGAGAATGCGATGGTGCCGGGTGACTTTTCTGTTAGAAAGAGCTGATTATAATTCTGCGCTGAGCCTCTACCGGCTCTGCTATCATGAGAGTTCACACCGCCTTTCAAAAATGTATTTTCAGTCAGGTTTAAAGGACATTTTAAATAGAAGATTGACACACCATGATGACAAATTCAGTTTAGCACATGAATGTATGATTACCTCATATGACAATATGCTATAAATGTGGCATTTAGCAATACACAAGCTGTGCCAAGGGGCCCAGCAACAGGGTTGTTCCTAATTTCAGGGTTACACTGGTGCTAGCTAAAGGTGAGACTTGTCGTGTATGATGAAATCTGAGGTTATGACACGTGTCAAAAACGTTTTGTCTTCTTGATGTGTAATGTGTTAGTGTTAAAAGAAGATCGACAAGATAGGAGGCAAAACTGAAAATGTAATGAAATGAGAAGAAATAAAAGAATCAAAATAATTCTCTAGAATGGTTCAATGTATTTGTAAAAGTCAAGACAGTGTTTAGGCCAGCAGTTAGTCCCATGAAATGTTTCCGTATTCTTTGTATGACTCAAAGCTCACGGTTAGAACATATAAGTTAGCTTACATCATCTCCGCAGGAACAGATTGCCAAGCTAATGAAAAACTCCCACAGCAGTCTAGATTAACTTCTTCCAGGGTTTTCTGGAAGTCAAGTCCTCAATTGCTTTTCTGCCGCTGGCACTCTATCTCCTTTTTTTCCTCTCTCTATTTCCTTCCCTCTTTTTTTCTTGCTTTCACCTGTAGAGTAGCTGCAGCTGTCTCCAAGGGGGGAAAAAAGCTTATTGAGTCAATTGAAGCAAAAAGGAAATTAACAACTACTGGCTGGCTGGTTTTATTGTTTTGTTTGGAGACAAATGCAACTCTATCCTTGCTGAAGAAGGTGAGAGAGTGCTTTTCCCAAGCGCTCTCTGAATTGCTTTGTGTTTTTATACATGTGCTGGTTCCCTTGTAAAGTGATCTCTATATCTCTAATGGCTGACATTTCTTTTGATGCAACCCAGAGGTCAGACAGTCTTTGGAATAACTTTAAAAGGAGCAATTTAGAATCAATTTGACCGCACACAAAATCTGGATGTAATTCAAATGCTTTAGGGACAAGATAGAGATGGAAAGTAACCATTCTGACCCATCATACACTGAATATCACTCTCAACTGAATTAGTCAAGGGCAGACAGCCCATCCAGAGCACAGACATTTCAGACTAATATGAACAGTTGGGTTGACAAGCATTGTAAGACCAGAGCTGATGGACTGCAACAAAAACAAAAAAAGCCATATGAGCAGCTAAATACCACACAAATAAGTACCAGTAAGGGGCCAGGTTTTAAATAATTATTTTAGGGGGAAAAGGGGGGGGGGACCATCCAAACCTACCTGTTCCTTGGCAGCAAAAAACAGTAACAAACGTTTGCGATAGCTAACAAAGACTCTTTTATATAGCTGTGGAGGACCTTGGCCAACTCTTGTTTCAGAATTATTTTAATTCATCCACAATGGAGGGTCTCCAAGCGTGAGCAGTGTGTTTAAGGTCATGCTAAAGCATTTCAATCCGGTCGTTAAGCCTGACGTCACTAGCCGTGTCTGGGCCTAAACTCCGCTGCAGGTCCATATATCAAACGATCA
>NW_024582527.1:626335-640662 GCF_018398535.1 Haplochromis burtoni | reverse complement strand
GGTAATAAAAGTCGAGGGAGGTCAACAGTGATCACTGACTGTTTTAGGAGCTTTTTGAGATCAAATAGAAGAAAATACAAAACATTAAACATGTTAACAACACAAAAGCCATATTAAACGCAGACTACTTTAGACCCGGAAGTAGGATTCGTCACGTCATCACATAACAACCGGATAGGTTTTAAGCCCAGACTTTGACTAGACCACCCCAAACCTTGTGAATGACATGAATTGATGGTGGGACATTTACGGTGGGTAAAAAGCAGAATTCATGGTACCATCAATTATGACGCTCAAGCAGCAAAGCACCCTCAGGCCATCTCACTGCCACCACCATGTATGATGTGTTTTTATGGGTGAGGTAGTTGGGATGCAAACCTTCCAAAAATTTTAACTTCTGTCTTGTCACTCTACCGAATGTTTTCCCAGAAGTCTTGAGTCTTTTGGTAAATGTGTGATAAGGCTTTGTGTTTGTTTTGGTCAGCAATGGTTTTCTTATTGGAGCTCTTTGCCCAGTCTCTTTCTTATTGTTAAATCATGAACACAGACCTTAACTGAGGCAAGTGACGCCTGCGGTTCTTCAGATGTTGTTCTTTTGTGACCCACTGGATGAGTCATCGATGTGCTTTTGGGGTAATTTAGTAGGCCAGCCACTCCAGGGAAGGTTCACCACTGTTCCAAGTTTACTTCATTTGTAAATAACAGCTTTCACTGTTTGCTGGCATCCCAAAGCTTTAGAATTGGCTTTGTAAGCGTTTTCAGACTGACAAATGTCAGTGACTTCATTTCTCAGTTGTTCTTCAGTATCTTTAGGTTGTTGCATGACGTGATGCTTTTGAGAAATTGAAGTTAATTAGTTTGAAAAAGATGACTTGAACAGGATCTTGCTTGCACCTGCTGAACAAAGCATAAAAAACTGGCCTTGAATAAAATTAAACCTGGGATCTTATATGGCACCTTCTGCCTTGATGACGATATAAAATTCTGTTGATTCAGGGTATTTTCTCACAATAGAGTCAAACCCCAGAGTACACTGTACATTACTGAAATATTCATCATTTACCAGCCCACCGCTGACATATTAATCAACATGTTTTTCATCAATATCCTTTATTCAGTGTCCCTTGTCATCACTGTCATCTTAACAAGAAGAGGCGTCAGCCTCAGGAAGGCTTATTCTCGGTCTAATTGAGTGAAGCCAGTTGAGATCATTTGAGGCTAACCGCACTTTCTCACAATGAGGTTTTGATGAGCTCAAATCAATGGTGGGCAGGGGGGAGAGTGTTGCATGTAGTGCTCATTAATTCAATCTTCATGCATCCCAGATGCTCGAGTAAGAATAAAGAATAGGGAAGCTATTGATCTTTTTCTGGCATCTGGCCAGACAACACAGCATGTCTGCATTTTCCATTCGAAAACGCCCCAAAATCACCTAATAATGACCCGTCTAAACAGTAAAGCATTTTTTTATTATCTCCACTCCTATGTGGCTCCAACTATTGGCTATAAACTAAAAGCCTTTTGCACTGAAATCATATGCATAACCCTGGGGACCAAGAGTATTCACATTATTTTACTATTTGGTTTAGAAATCTGGAAAATTGTTAGTGATCTAAAAGCAGCATGCAGATGAATTTGCAGGCACAAAGCCAAAGGGAGAAGGCACATGCACTTCTTTTTGTTAGCACTGCAGAGGAAAATACCACAGAATGAATATTCACTTTATGAAGTGAATATTCATTACCTGGAGTTAATTAGCCTGGAAGTGTTTATGTCTTTTAGGCTGTTAAGGCCTTAGAATTGTCCCAACTAACTACAACAAAAGGGTATCCTTTTTGTTTCTTTCCAAACTGAGGCTATTTTTCTGTTGTTCCTCAAAGCTTTTCTTCCCAGGTCTTCACACATCTGCACAAGGATATACCAGTGTGAAGAACTATTTAATTTACCGAGGGCCTTAATATAATATTTACATAAGCAGAGTCGAAGAGAAACCTTCCAAGCCCTAAGGTTATTAACAGCAATTATGCCTCATAAATCCATGCCCTTCCCTTGCCAAGTTTGCGTGCTAGATCACAGAGAAGATAGAGAGATTAAGAGTCAGCAACATCCACCCACTTACCAGCTTAAAAGAGGACAGTGTTACTGGGTGTATTCAGGCACATCAAAGTCTAGCTGTGCTATGAATGGGGTGATACATTGTCTGAGCGATGGGATGTGACAGCGCAGATACAGACTGTCACTGACATGCCTTCTATCCTGGATTACCAGTGAGTCAGCCTGTGAGGAGTTTGCTTCGAGGCTATGCCTCTGGAAGAAAGCCAAGCTAAAATAATGTGCACACCCACTAACTTCAATACCCCCATGACATACATCACTTTATGTTTATTAGCATTGGGTTTCATGCCTTGGAGAAAGCTCTTTTGCTCTTTCAACAGGTCTTTTTACATTAAAGAGTTTTCTTGAAGTGTGGAAGGGAGAGGGAGCACTTCTTAAGAACCTGGATGGCATCTTTCCGTTTGAAAAAAGTGAGTTGTAAAAATTGGTGACAAATTGAAGAAAAATACTAACAAAATGTGTTCTGCGGCACCATGTGCTGGCTTAACTATTACTCTATAAGTCTGTCGCACCCCAGTGGAATCTCATAATATGAAGATTATAGAATCAAGTCAACCAGGAATGTCAAACATAAGTCCCGGGGGCCAGTCTGGCAGAAGCTCCAATCTGTACCAATGCATGGCTTTAGACAATGTGAAGGAAGGCTTAAATGTTACACTTTTAACTGTATTTTCTTAAGTTTTACACCTTTTGCTTCTTCTTTTAAAGAAAAATCCTTTGTTTATAATTGCAAGATAGTTTGGCAGATTACCGACCAGTTCCCTTCTTTCAGTTTTAGACATTTATTTCTTGCAAGTTAAGTCCTGCTGACAGATTTTTTCCTTCAGGTTAGGATTTTATAGGATGTTTTACTTGCTAAAGCAACATGTCTTTATCATGTAGACAAACTGAGACATGTATTTGAATATGTACTTTTTTCTGATATTACGATATTCCTGGGATTAAATCTGTAGTTAAACATCTTTACACTGACAGAAAAGGGAGTTTCACACAGTGATTTGTGTGATTTGGTACTATATAAATGAAATAAAGCGAACCGTATCAGTCCAGCCTACCTGAAGTCAAAGTTGACTCTGATTTCTGATGGAAATTTAATCTGGGAATTGTTTGGCATAGTTTTCACGATATTTAACAAAGGGGTGTTATAAATATATTAAAAATATTTCACCATTTATCACAAATGTAAATCTCAAGAAAGAAAATGCACAATAAAAGTGCACAATAACTTTTACACAAAGGCAGGGAGAGCTTGACATGTTCACCTTTCTGCTCATATTCCTCACTTACAGTAAGAAGTGTTATGATTATTATTTCTATATTGATCTCTCCTTGTACTCCAACATCCTCTCAGTAGTCTGAAAACAGACCTGCTAGGTTGATCGGTTAATGTGTTGGCCCCGTTATATACTGGCAGTCTGTCCGGGGTGCACCTGACCTTTTTACCATATGACAGCTGGAACAGGTTCCAGCCTCCCTGAGGTTAAGAAAATAAATGAAATTGTTTTGTGACCTCACAAAGCTATTTGATAAAAATATAGTTGTTAGCTTTAGTCTTTGTCAGTTTGGTCTAATTTGGTTTAAAAACCAAATAACCTGATGTGGTTTTTGTGTTTTATGCTTAATGAGGCTTTAGGAGGTCTACATATCTATTCTACAATATCTATTCAGAAGTTTAGGCATTTGAATTGTGTAATGTGTGTAATGCTGATCTTTAAGTATTTATTATAAGCTGAATATCCACTGAGCCAAAAAAAAAAAAAACAGATTTGAGTAGGTTTATCTGAGTGCATCCACACCTGATTACATGTAGCTGGTGGTTTATCGACACCCTGTTAAGAACAGTAAATGCGGAGGTAGCCTTTCCCCTGATAGCAAACCATGAGTCACTAATTCTGCTAGTGTAGATCTTTCTATGCTGCGAGTGTAAAGCCTTGAATTGAGAGCTGATGAATAGGCAGGGAAGGCTCTTATCAGGGGCAGCTGCAAGAGTCATTTATCAGTGCAGAATAATGGCAGCGAAAAGAGATGAGTGGGGCAGTCGGCCTATTGCTCCACAGTATAATAGGCCTACATATTCTCAGTATCCTGGAATAACTCTGTATCTCCATCTTTGTCACTGCAGGCATTGTGCGCCACTTGCCAAACAGGTATCAAGAGTCAAGAATCTGCCATAAGGGAAAAAAATGCTTCAAAACTCCAGAGACAGTCTGAAAAGGGTAATTTTTCATTTTGTATTGTGGTTGTGATGAAATAATGAACATTTTCTAAATTCTTGACAAGTTAGAGACAGTATCCGAATCACTGTCAGGCCATTTTAATGGTGAATTATAGTGTATATGCAGGGATTTATCATGGTGACACACTGATAACCTGGAGCTTTATTGTCTTTTGTGACACACTGAACAAAGAAAGACTTCACATACACAACTCCATACACTTACAGCACAATGAAACCGTGAATGCTAGCTTATAAATTCCACTGTGTGTACAGTAGTTGTGCTGTAATTACAAAGGGAACTTGATTAAAAAAATGGATTTGAGCAGCAGTCTATTTTCATGTTGGACATAAAAATAGCATCATATTCAATACAGGCCATAAGTGCCAAATGTTAAAGACACAAAAAAATGTTTTAATATCTGCGTCCTTCAAATGCATATGTTGGGTTTTAAATATGATCCAAGCGTGTGGGTGTAAATACTCAAGAGAAGGAAACGTTAAACTCTTAGGCCTTTTTCTTTTCCTTCCAAAGCAGCATTCCTTCTTTTGTTATTGGAACATGCTTCATGTGCTGGGTTACGTGCTGCACAGTTCTCTCTCATGTAAGGTATTTTACAACCTTAAGCTTCCAAATGGGGCGATGCCGAGGCGGTACGGCTACACTGATGCCTTATCATCATGTTAATTAATGTCCTTTGAGAAAATGCCAAACACTAGTGACTGATGAGCCAGCATTAAGCTGCTAGTCTAAATGACTAAATTAATGTAGCCATACTGTAAGCATGCAGGTATTTCGTTAAGGCCTCGATGGTGTGAGAGAATTCACCTAGAGAGAATTCACCTTGTAAATCTGTTTTTGTGCCACTCAGCATGCACAGCGCTTGCCTGCAAATACTTCCTCTTATGAACTCTGCATTGCCAAGCAAGAAAAATAGCTTCTGATCTGCAAACTGACTGTCAGTCATACGTTATTGTTATTGTTCTTGTCGAGAAGACACATTACCTCTAAAAATAAACTTCTGGATCATTTTTAATTGATTATGGTTATTGACAACTATCAGTGTGAGAGTTGAAACATGAGCATTAAACCTGTACAACTCTGGGTGCACCTGTAACCTCCTGAAGGAACAAGAGAAAGATGTTGCTTTGCTCTGTCTTAATTTGCCTAAACAGGCACATTTCTATTCAGTACATTAGACCATTGTGGTCCTTTCACTCGTGCTGCTTTAACAATGATACAATAATACAACAATATTGTATTTTACACTAGGTCACTTAACAAAACCTCCTTTGCCAGTTTATCTAAGCAGAATTAATAAAGCCCTTATGCTAAAGCAAGGCAGCTTTGAAAGATCACTTACATGTTTGGGATCAAACTGCCATCTAGTCTGCTGTTCCAACGCTCACCAGAGGCCTGCAAGTGATCAAACCTGCAAGCATAGACAGTTATTTACAGGTAATGACTTAGAAGCATAAACTTACCCCAAACACACACACACACACACACACACACACGTCTCTTTGCAGAAACGATAACACACTGCAGTTGGATAATGGCTGCTAGCTGCTGCTGTCGGGGGGCCTGCTGCTTCATTGTTGCATTCTCAGCAGCTTGTGCACAGGCCCCCTCAGAGGAGCAGCCTGTCTAAAGGGGAGGGCTTTCAGACAGGCAGCAGTGGCAGGAGGACAGCGTGTTGTCTTCACAGCCAGAGCAACCGTGTCCCCACTTTGTGTTTCAACAGGAGTCATTTGTAGTGAACTGTTTGCATAGCAGGGAGACAAGAAATGGCTCTGTCCTTGCTTAAACTCTGTCCTGTCTTCTCAGTATGTGGAGGCCAGTGTTGACTTTGTCACAGAAACAGAGCAAAGCTTTGCAGTAATGTTAATCGAGTCTCAGGAAGTTCATCAATTAATTATGCAGATAGTTCAGCACAGGATCATGAAGGCTGTCTGGGAATTGTAACATTCATTTGCAGCCCAGTATTTCTTTAAAATATTTACCACAAGTAAATATTTCTGTAAAATGAATATATTGTTAACACTGCAAAAGTACTTGAGCAGATGGTGTTGGAGATGATGACTCCAGTTTAATCATTTTTTATTTTCATAAAATGCAAGGGGGAAAAACACGATTATCTCCCGTCTTTTAAGATCTTTATGTGCAAGAATAATAAATGGCCTACATTACCTGCAAGGTCATCATTACACATATTAATACAAATGCAACAATTTTAGATGCTTTGACTAAGCAGAGCAAAGACGTCCTCTCTGATTATCAGTTACAGCACAAACAGAGACAAAGTGTGAAAGCTAATTCATCAGCTCCTGCTGTTTGTGCTGCTTCATATTTACCATCTGCTGACACCAACTAAGCGAACAGTACATGTAGCCTTTTTTTAGCCTGTAGACGAGACACTGCAAACCTGTACTAAGTAGGTGAGGCGAGACAGGTATGAATATAGTGGAACTATTTGCACGCTCAGGTTTATGGAACTGCACATGACTACAAATAGAGCTGATATATAAATGTAACTTAGTGACTAAAATGTAACCATCAAACTGGGATCCAAGAATCCACAGGGGTCCGTGATTTGTACTCGGGGGTCGTCAAAATATTTAGTACTTGATAATAGAAATGTGTGCCATTAAGTACATATTTCTAATATGTTGGCTATTTCCACTAATAAAACAAATGTATCACTGAGCATAACTCTGATGATATAATATGATACAAATAGGTTCATTATCAGCTATGAACAAAGAATATTGCTCTTGTGATTATGTGATTATGACAAGTCTTAGAAAAACGAATAAGTCCATGTGTTGTGTGAAAAAGCAAGTATAATCACCTCTGTAAAAGCAGTTTTGAAAGTTCGCTGGTCTGGGGCATTTCCACTAGGTATATGCCAACACAAATTCAATGCAAATTCATTGAAAGGTCAGACCATGCGATGCTTAGAGAATATGCAAAAAATCCAACAGCTACAACTCAGTTAGCATGTTAAATATTAAAGTTCACGACAGCACAAAAAACTGAACGAGTAAGGCTGGTTTGGAAGAGTGAGCTGGGGAAAGCCGCCTCACTAAAATTAGCATGATAGCACACAAAGTTCCCTCTTAACAAACCCCAAGACTTATGGTCCAATGAGCTTTGCACAAACCAAAACAAAGTGAAGATGTTTGGTCATAAGACACCATATTTGGCACAAACACCTCTTAACAACTGTGAAACCTGGTGTGAAACACGGTGTTGGAGGAAAGATGATTTTGGCTTGTTTGCTTGTTTTGTAGCCACAGGACATGGTCACCTTGCACTCATTGAGCCAACGGTGAAGTCCTCTATATCAGCAGTCCCCAATGTTTTGGCACCAAGGACCATTTATGTCCGACAATATTTTCACGGACCGGCCTGTAAGGTGTTGCAGATAAATACAACAAAATAAAACCAGTACCGGTACAAAAAAAAGAAGATTTATCCATAACACACAGGAATAGACCCAGGGAAACCGAGTTAACGATAAAAACGATTAAAAAATAACAATAAAAATGCTGAAAACCATAAATTTCATACCCGAGCCTCAACTCTCGCGGCCCGGTACCAAATGACTCACGGACCCCGGCGAGTGGGGACCGTTGCTCTATATTGCAAAGTATTCTAGAGTCAAATGGGAGGCCATCTGTCCGACAGCTAAAGCTTGGCTAAAATGTGTTCAAAATTTCTTCTAATTCTCTGTTTTCATGTGATTTAAATATATTTTGGTCTTATTTTTCAAGAATTTTAACAAATAGCTACAAATTGCAGGGTTTCGTCTGGCGTTTTCTTCCCCTGTGTCTGCCACAGGTCTACATGTGGGTATTACCTACATATTACAGCACATAAGGACACTGCTAATTCACTTTACTGCAGCTGTTTATATAGTCAGTAAATACCTGTCAATCATTACCTAAACTTTCTGTATCTGCAATCCATTTTTTGTTTATAGAGATACAAAATATGCTATGTGTAGACCTATAAACGCTGGAGTTGTAACAATGATCGTAATGTAACTAAAGCTTGGGCTAAGACCCTAAAAGCAACATTTGGGTATGTTTTTGTTGTCGCCCGCTACCGCAACAGACAAACTTGTTGTTTTTTTTTAATTTAGCAAGACACATTATTTGCTATCTCAGGGTGGCAAGATAATTAATATGTGATCACAAGGGAAGAGCTTGTTATCTGCAGATAACAAGATAATGAAGTTGTGATTGTTAGATAACAGGGTTGGGAGAATCTGTGCAAGCACGGCAGCGCTTGGCTTCGGCAGTTTTGAAAGGTTTCTTATAATTATGTTGTTTACAAAAGAAAACAATGGATGAAAGCAGATTTAAAAGAAGATCTTTGAGTTCAAAACAGACAGTTGGAGCTAAGATCATACCACGTATAACATGTGTAGTGTTCAATCACAATAGTTTGAAAGGGTTTGCAAGCAGCTGTTAAAAAAAAACACTCCTGCAGGAGTGTCTGTGAATAATGCCTGCAGCACACAGGTTAAGTAGTCTTCTGTAGCTTGTTAACTCTGAAGAAGTGTGGGCCAAATGTTGCAGTTGCTGTGGTGTTTTGCACAGCTCTGCATATCAAGAAGGCAGGTCAGCCGATCTGTTTTGTCTGTTATTTATCTCAGAAAGATGACTCACATGTGTGTACACTCCTCAATGGCTGCGAGCTATATAACCATGTTATGCTGGGTGGATTATGCATCTGTATCAGGGGCGGTTGCACAGCTCCTAAGAGAAAATCTATCATCTATTCAGATTTTGGAGGCTGACAGGAAGATTCAAGAGCTTTTAATTTTGAAACAAGTTGCACAATAAGTTCATCCCATTGAAACATTTGACATATTTGAACATGCACTTACAACTTTGAAACATTGTTACAGAAAAGGGTGATATCCACCTAAAACTGACACCTTAAATAGACATCTTGTTGTCATTTTTATCAGAGAAATAATAATGGATCTCTCACTGCGATACATCACCTTGTGCCCCTGATAAGAACACTCTTGATTGGGCTGAAGCCATCGTATCTGCTGATTCTGGGCTGTTTGATTTTTTTAATTCTGCTGGATCTTAGCTAAGCATTTCATAAAGTATCACATATTTTATATATATTAAATATTATCTTCATGTTATTTGTGTTGCTATCTCAGATACTCTTTTACAGTTTTTAGTGAACTGAATCATCTTATACGACATCACATTCAGGGACCTCCAGGTATTGTACCTCACAGACCCTGAGCTTGTACTTTTACTATTTTTAATTTTATTCATTTTTTTATATTAACCTTTGTCCTAAATCGTTTTAAATACATTTCCAATGCTGCTATATTTATATTAGCCTGATGATGCTTCTGCAGCTGTCACAAGTTTGTAGCTCCTTGTCCTAAATCTAAGCCAGGATTTCAGTTCTTGTCCATCAAAATACAAAACAAGCTTCTTTGAAGAATGCGCTGAACTACTATCATCTGTGTGTTGACTTTAACAACATTATTAGTGGCTGTTTAAATACATACACTGATAAACGCAATAATAGCAATGACAAAGAACCTTTGTGTTCACGTAAAAAGGGACATATCCTAGATGTAATTATTTCCAAAAGCATGCACAGCCTAGGGATGTTCACTCTGACCATTTCTGTCTTATTTAAAACAGCCATCTCTGCAAAAGAATCAAAACTGGTATATTAGGAAAGTACTTTATTAATGAAAATACACACACCACCTCTGTCTACAAATCCTACTAGGCCATGTTGAGCGCTTTAATATTACTGTTGCTAATGTTATTGGTTCCGTGAAGATACAATATTTCTAATAAGATGCAAAAACCATCATGGAGGGATGTCACAGTGGTAAAATTGCAAGAGTGTGCAGACAAAACAGAAAAACAGGTTGACTATGACATTTATAAAAAGAGACTTCGTATTTTTAATCTTGAACAAAAACAGGCAAGACAGATATTTTTTTTCTCTGAGATTATTAATAAAAGCAGTGATAATGTGAACACAATATTGCCTGTCATCAACAGACTGACAAATCCCCCTGCATCACTCTCCCCGCAAAGCGTTATTGTTATCCAGTAACTCATGAAATGATTTTCATCCTTCTTTTCCCAAAAAGTCAAGAAAATAAGGGAAATCATTGGTAATCATAATAACATGAAAGCCCTGAGCCTTCAGATACTGTTACCAGTCTGACAAATTTCAACCACTAGACTCTGCAGCTTTAACAGGAATTGTTCAACACATGACATCCCCTGTTTGCTGCTTGGATACTTTGCTGTTTTCACCTTCATAGCAGCAGATGTGCTTCACATAATTAATAGCTCTCTCTGGTCAGGCATTTTCCCAAGAGGTTCTATAACAGCAGAAATCAAATTCTTAAGAAGGCTTAATATAGATGCCTCACTAATGAACAACTACAGGACAATATCAAAGGTGCTCAGTTTCCCTTGCTATGCATAATACCACTGTATATATTCAGATGACAAAAATGGATGTTTTTAAACATTTAACAAGAGAATGATATGTAAATGTAACAATGAGCAAGATAGATACATAGATATATAGATTTAAGGGACATTAGGGTAATTAATTACACAGCTCATAACATTACTTTCTCATTTTTCTCAAAGACCTGAAACGTATTGTCACATAGCTATTAGCTAACAATCTAAACCTTAGGCCAGCGGTCCCCAACCCCCGGGCCTCGTTCCAGTACCGGTCCGTGAGTCGTTTGGTACCGGGCCGCGAGAGTTGAGGCTCAGGTGTGAAGTGTATGGTTTTCAGGGTTTTTATCGGTTTTCAGCGTTATTTTGTTATCGTTTTTATTGTTTACTCTGTTTTCCTGGGTCTTTTCACGTATGTTATGAATAAATCTTCTTTTTTTCGGTACCGGTACTGGTTTTATTTTGTTGTATTTATCCGCGACACCTTAAAGGCCGGTCTGTGAAAATATTGTCGGGCATAAACCGGTCCGTGGCGCAAAAAAGGTTGGCGACCGCTGCCTTAGGCTACCGATCTTTCTCTTCGTAACTAGATTTGAACACAAAAGCAAACGCACAAGGCAAAAATGAAAACTAGCTCAAAGAGACTTCAAAGCGATCACAACAGTGATTCTACTTTAGAAACATGAGCAGAGAGAAACCGAGGCAACACCACTGACGGCTCATCACTGCTTTTGTTACCTGTTGAATATCAGGTTCTAAAGCTAAGGCGCACACTTAGCTTTAACATCACTCTGGGTTCTTGGTTAGCTTTGTGTTAGCATGGTATCTTTGCACATGCTAACACAAAGCTAGCCAAAATTGTGTCAACAATATAAAGCTGTTGTTTTTGTTTTTACTGTCAGGGTCTTGTCTATTTACGCAATAAAAATAAAACTACTGTCCATATCAGTCAGACAGCTACGGTTCTTTCAGAATTTTCCTGAACTTTCGTGAATTTTAACAAACACTAAAAAGGCTGAGCGCCTTACTCCAACACACTAATTTACAAAGCACCAAATGGCCTGGGCCTAGTTCCATTTCAAATCTACTTGTGCTTTACAAAACATCCAAAAGTCTCAAATCAACAGGTCTTCTATGTGGCCCCAGAATTAAAAAAACAATGTGAAGCAAGTCTTTAGTTTTTCTGGTTCTCACCTCTGCAACAAACTTCCTGAACACCAGCTATAACCGCCACTTTGTTTACTTGAATCTTTATTATTTGAAGTGGCTTATCAGTAAACCATTTCTGCAGCCTCCTCTTAAGCTTTTGTTTGTATTCATTTCTAGAGTGCGGTTGCCCGTGTTCACATATGGTCTAAAGATTAGTCATTACAGATCAGTGTAAAACAGTTGTCTATAGAGGACTGCATCCTCCCACAGTTTTACCACTATTTTGACAATGTTTTCACAAAGCTTGTGTCATGGACGACCTGCGTTTGCAGTGACAATCACATCTACGATAAAAATTATCGTGACATGATATCATATGTGACAAGATGAAGAACAACTTATTTCTAATTGTTGCTGTTATATTTTTAGGATTGCTTTTTCATGTTGTATATAATGATGTTTCAAATGTCACTTTCTATCAGTAAAGCACTCTGAATTACCTTGTGACTGAATATTGCTGATTGATTGATTTAACTTGACTTATCACCGATTCTTTAAAGTGAACTTTTGTCTGTGTTTGAGCTTCATCATGTTAGAAATCAACACTAAAGGGAAAATTAGTAGCCATTTGTTAAAATCTGATGAGAGGGGATCGGTGACTGGGTGTTAGTATGTGCTAAACTGGGAATGAGTGCTTGCAAAACGATTTTGCAAAAGGAAGAAACTGCTGATTCTAGAAGTTTGCCTGTTTGTCTTTGTAAGGCGATAAGAATAGTACACTGATGAGATGTTTGCAAATGACTACAGACTATCATTCAGAGACCAGACAGCTTCGACCATAACAGGCCTTCAACGCTGAATTGCTAAAAGCTTCACATGAATAGAATTTGAAAACTAAAGTACAAACAGAAAAACAAGTGTCTGCATCCATTTTCAACACAGTTCAATAAAACCATTAACCATAAAACATTTCCAGATACTGTCTTTTAGTCCACAAAGTTCAAGCAAATGTTTGTGTGCAGTTTTTTTATCCTCCCTGACTGACGTTTCTACTCCTGATTTCAATCTGAATGTTTTTCTTGTTTGGTTAGGTTTTTTTTTTTTCATTTTTTACAATCTCTGTTTCATCTTTTTAACACCTCAAGTTTTATAATCAAAGGCTTTGCAAATAAAATTATAAGATGCATCGAGGTGGATAAGAATAAGGGAAAATCTAAGATAAGTGTGTGAATGTGTGTGTGAATGGGTGAATGACTGAATGTAGTGTGAAGCGCTTTGGGGTCCTTAGGGACCAGAAAAGCGCTATACAAATGCAGGCCATTTTTACCATAAAGACTGTTATTCACTCTTTACCCTTTACCTCTTTACATCATGCAAGCACACATATCTGCAGCTATATTTATCTTGAACATGAAAGTGCTTTGCATGATATCTGCCTATCTACAGATCTGTGTGGGTTTTTTTGTTCGAGCAAAGGAGCAACTCGGTTAGCTAGTGTTCAGGTCATCGAGAATGACTGATGTCTCCAATCCTCACTGTTGCTTGCAGCCTTGAAGCGCTTTGATTAATCATCTCAGTTATTATTCTTATTACTATTATCACCACTCATTGCTCTGCCTCAGCTGAGGAAAATTCCTTGTGGATTTTCTCTGTCATTCACTGTTCAGAAGTCCAGCTGTCTACAGTCTGAGGCTTTTACTCCTTCCATTACAGGTCACTGACAGAAAGAGGCTCTAAAGGTTCTGTGCTATGCCCTTCCTTTGGAAAACATGCATTTGTACATAATTTCACATGAATATTTGATCATGTATCATATCTTTGGAAGCCCATTTTATAATGAAGAGTCATGACAATAAAGTCAATGAATATTAAAATAAAAGAGGGGAACTATCATATATTCTCTTGACCTCCTCAGTTTCTTCCCCCTGTCTCACTAGTGCAGTTTCAAAGTGACCCATTTCTCCCTGCAGTCTTAGCTTGTCTCTGTGAAGTCCTGTGAATATACAGCAGTGTATGAATAAAGACACGGAAGATAAGGAAGCGCTCTTTCTCAGACACTCTGAGGGCTTATCTCGAAACTACAAAACGACCAAACTCTGGACCGCTCTCCCTCAATTTCTCTGTGTGTCATTAAAGCGCTTTATTCAATTTAGGGCTAATATTCTTTGAGAGTTCATAAATTTTGCGCTGAAATTGTGGTTTTATTGTCCATAAAATCTCATCTAGGTTTCCAGAAGGATTTAAATGTCACAGTTTAATGTGAAACTTTCTTTTGTTATCTGCTTCCTGCAAAGACTTTGCATGTGTCAAAATGTGTTTGTTGCTGGTTGAACACCGGGGTTAACAAAGGATATCATGTAAAAAA
>NW_024582527.1:599975-619815 GCF_018398535.1 Haplochromis burtoni | reverse complement strand
GAATGTTGGAACACTGAGCTACTAGTTGTTTCGCCGTCATTGTGGATGTTGGATATCCATTTCCCTAAATGTAAATGGAAGAACAAAGGACGCACACATACTTCAGGCCACATTTCTGGAGAACCAATCAAGTCTGAGAAAATGGAAATGAAAATAGGGAGAAACTGAATGCAATTTAAAGCAAAACAAACGTTTCAATATGGCTTGCATTTCTATCTCTACTTCATTGTTATTGCTTTAACAACTGAGTGTGCTATACAGTAGGTGTAGTGTAATGGTTATACATAAGAGCGGATGCTGTGGAACTTTTTTTAGGCTAATTCATTGTTGAAATCATATCAACCTCAGTCAAACAGCCACATACTGCACCATGTTCCATCCGTGCATCTGCAGTTTCAGTTTCAGCCGTATGCAACACTGTGTGAGTCTGTGGATCCTTTGCTTTGGACTTTTTTGCTCTGGTTGTGGTTCCAGAACTGAGAATCCCAAGTACTGATCATTTTCGCCTCTTTCTTCTTTTCACATCTTTGTTATTTTCTTTCGTAAGCATAAAGTCTTTTCACTCTTTATATTTATGCACCCCTTTGCATTTAATCCTTAGTTATTAACAAACTCTCGTCCCGTCTCCCTCCCTTCACCCACAGATTCTGGTTCTGCCAAACACTTCTTCCTGTCAAAAGGGAGTTTTTCTATCCCACTGTTTTTACCTGGTAATATAAAGCCCCTTGAGGCAGTTGGTGTTGTTATTTGGAATTATGTAAATAAATTAATTGACTTTAACTAAATTAAGTTGAGTAACTGTTGTGCAAACAGCCTGACTGAGTTTTACCAGTCGATATATGTTACCACTCCCATCAACAGGCACAAGCTTTCAGTAGTGACTGAATAAGATAATGGATACAGGTGGCAGAAATGAGGTTCCTCCAAAAGGTGTATGGGAACACATTTATGGGGGGCGGGGCCTGTTTCTCCTCCACAACATAAGAAGCCACTTGAAGTGGCTCTACAAGGACAGCTTCTAGGTGAGGTGTTTGTGACATGTCTAACTAGGAGGAGGTACCAGTGTAGACCCAGAGGAGCTGGTGCAGGTGGCTGTGGAGAAGTCCTGTAGCTCTGGGAATCTCTGCTTATACTGCTGCACCCACAACCCAGTCCCGCATAAGCGGCTGAAAATGGTTGGCATGACTGAGAAATTAATTTTTTTCTGATAGAGTTATAAAAGAAGTTCATGAGTACATATGTTGTAACTTAAATACATATGCACATTTTTGCACACACAGTGTTATTCATAAATCTACACCCAGTTTTATGCATCTGGCTCCCGATGGCCATTACCCAGCTCCTAGTCAAATAAACCCTGTGTGTTTGCCAGAGTCCTCATTTAACCCTGATTAACGCAGCCCCCAGCAGGAGCGCACCACTTCATAATTCCCCTTTCTTCTCGTTTCAGTGGTTACAGGACAGGCCCGGTGTCACTGTGGGGTTTAAAGGAGGTCATGTGATCATGAAAACGCTGCACACCTCTCACCACACCAATTACGCCATGCGAAGCAATGAATGATGAAGCCCGTCAGGAGCCCTTGCTGAGAGCAAGAACGCATGAGAAAAGCTGTGAGAGAGACACATGCCTTAGCACTGCATGTTTTAAGCACATGTTCCCTTTTTGCAGTAGATTAAGAGCAGGTTGGTCAGGCGGCCCGTCTGCATTTTAATGGATCTCGAGGTGATGTTTTATACAGCTCATACACAATAGGCCCAGTGTGGCTTTACTACGCCCACAGGCAGCTATTTTTCAGCAGCAGTGTTACTCTGTACTGTGTACATTAGGAGAGTGTGTGCTACAGGATTAAAATAAGAGCATTGTGGTCACTCCTGCTACATTTGTATATATAATGCTATGTTGCCATTGTGGTATAGAAAATACCACACTGGGATGTTACTCAACCACAGAAGCGGTTGAGTAGTTGGACCGTGTACAATAAAAACTTCTCCACTACAATTTTTGCTGTTTTTATTTCATGTTAACATCTTTTCAGTCTTAGAGACACTATTCGAGTTATTTCGCAGCGCGAATGATCCGGCACAAGAATACCTTAAAGTAAAGGTGTGTTTTTTTCCTCCCGAGGTAAAGGAAAATGGGGGGGGAAGGAACTGGAGGTGGGCTTAATGAACACTGATGAACACTGGAGCAATGAGGGGGGGGAAATAGTGTCACTGTTCAGCCACATTCTCAGGCACGTGTCAGTCTGCCGTTTCCAGTCCAAATAATTAAATATCCAAATCAGAAGTCCTTTGGTGTCTAAGGAGCCAACACAAACTGAGCGACATAAGAGGGAAACACACATCAACACTTGTTAGTAATGTGTCATTTATCCGTAGGGGTTATGCTTCTAACTGCCACTTTTGTCAGTTAGAAAATGGGCTGACTCGACTAGTTTAAGACTTCTAAACAATGGTGACGTGGCATTTCAGGGCACCAGCTGAGTGAGGTTACGTCAGGTTTGAGGACTAAAACACAAGAGGCATGAAAGCATATATGTATATATATATATTATCTGATTATCTTTTCATTAGAGCATGGGATATATTGGAGAGCAAGTGAACATTTGCAGGACAAAATAAGCAAGCATAAGGATCTGAACAAGTTTTACAAGGACCATTGTCGCGGCTTGACGACTGAGTCAGATATTCTTCAAAACTGCAGCTTTTGTGAGGTGTGGTCGGTCTACAGTGGTCAGTATCTATCAAAAATAATTCAGAGAAAGAACAGGGGTCATGGGTGGCCAAGGCTTATAGATACAAGTGGGGAGCTAAGGCTGGCCCATGTGGTAAGGCAAGCTCAGCTCAAACTGCTGAAAATCAAAATACACATGTGCATCATAGCTCGTTGTGTATGTTCAATATAATGCCGACTCCCTAACCTGCTAAGAGAACATGGAAAACATACTTTGGGCTAAATAGTTTATTGGCGTATTAGCATTGTGATTTTGAGTAGTAAACTTAAAACAACTCACCATCGATGGGTAATTAGGACTGGAATATTTCATAAAGTTCCTACATAGCGTTAACTTTGAGGAAGTGTCAGGAAAAGCAAACATACTTGGAGTTGCATTAAACAATATGGCATTTTCAACACATCCAGCCTGGTAATAAAACAGCTGTCGCTCAACATTATTATACTTTGTTCTATTTACACCCCTGTAAAGTAGCCATTCATTGTTCTTACAAGGGCACTTTTGATGTTTTGTTTATGTTCATTGATTAAAGGAGCTTGAATTTCTAGTAACGCGAGCATCCAGTTTCTAGTGTGTAATGTACTGTTGCATTCTTTATTGGACTCTACATCAGTATAAAGCTGAAGAAAACTGATTTAATGTTTTTCTTCCACTGACAAAACTACACAGTGTCAACTTGGGCAGCGAAGAAACACAATTGCTTTTTGAATCCAGCTGTAGCCAGTGTGCCAGCTTGGAGACTTCATCTGATGACTTGTGACTGATGACTGTAGTAACTCTTTTATGAGAAGTAGTATATTATCAACGTGTTGAATCCAGAAGTGTCAACAGACAAATCTCTGCAGCAATCTGCTGCCCACAAGTCTCTCTAAAGACCGTATCTCACCGTTAGCACAGAATGAAGGATGAGTAGAGAGGCAGTGCTCACTTTACTTTAAGAGCCAAATGCACAACATTACTTTCCATCCTAATAAATAAGATTTCATTCTAATTTTGTGGTTACACAGCAGCAACAACAACAACTGTAAACACGTTCCTTGTTGCTGCCGTTCCTCCCGTATGACCTTTGTATCCAACAAGGTACAAGTAAAGCACCTGATAATACGACAGTATCGATTTGTGTAAAATGCTGGATAGAGAGCAAAGGTGCCCTAAGAATGGCTCAGGGCTTCATACTTGATTCTGGCTCCGAGGACTGCAAAACAACAGCCAAGCGCTCTGCAGTGGTCTCGTTGTAAATATTAAGAGTTAATTCCCTCTGTAAAATGCAGCTGTAAACCATCTGCACCGCTGTTAATCACAGAGAAAATGCCCCGCCAAGAATCTCCACTTGCCCTATTCAAATTGCAGCACACAAGCCACAAATATTCACGGGTTGCGAGCGCATATGGACGCGCACTCAGAGTTTAGATTCATTGCTTAATGTCTTTGGCAGGAAACACCAGGCATCTCTCCAGCTCTGTGGGATGTATTTTAAAGATATACATACACAAAGGAGCACAAAAGTCAGGAATGGTGTATTTATAGTGTGTGATTTAATTAGCTGACTCTTGAAGGTGGTAGATAATACACTGGGTTGACTGTTGAAAGAGCTAGAGAGAGCCAAGACCAAGGGAAAGGCAGGGGGAAAGGTGCAATGACGTCCAGTGTATCAGCATTTTATCACAGCTGTGTAGCTGGAGGTTTAAAGGTCAATCCCTTCCTGCTTTCAGCAACAGTCACCTTGCCACACTGACAGAGCTATCTGAAGCATCATTGACTAAATCAACCATCAGGCAACACTGCAGCACCTCTTAAATGGCTAATGGAGCTGCCAGACCAGCTGGGAATACAAACCAATGGATTTATTGAACATTCAGCATACAGCACGGCCAGCAATTCAAAGTTTACACATACACTTAGGTTTCCATTTAACTGTGAAGTTTCGAATGTTTTAACAGGACTTGTTTTGCTTCCATAACACAGCTTCTTTCAGAGAAGCAATATATGACAAAATATGCATTTAAGCGAGAGGACATTTGTGCACTCGGAGTCCGTACACGTTTAATGAGATGCCTCCTTTGCGCCTATAAAACATATGACAATATGAAAATTAAATGTAACGATAATCATTTTGTTTTCAGTTGTCTGATGTAATCGACTGGGGAGATTTCATCACGACGTCTGTTTTGACCTACAGATGAATACTATCCGACTTAATGTGATGCGTAATCAAATAGCTGACCTGATTCAAACTTGCCCAGTTTCTCCTTTGAGATTATCCTTTTGCCAAACTTTTTACCAACCTGGCAACCACCAACAGCCTTACTCTCTCTGGAGAGCGGCCAATAATTTTGCAGGTTCTGGTGTATCTAGCAGATATTCAAGCCAAGACCTGCTCCGTGCACCGATCCTTGTTTAGGAATTTCAAGGAGCTAATGAAAAGCTAAATTATCGTGAGACCAGAGCCAGTGGTTTAAGATTGAAATTTGGCAAGTGTAGCGCCTACTTTGCTCTCAACTTACTGCTTACCTGTTTATTAGGAAGCTTTAGTACCAAAAGTCTTGTGCGTTGCCAACACGTGGTGCGTATGCTCATTTTTCCAAGCTGTACTTGTCCCTTAACAGAGATGTCTAGTTAATCTGATAGAAAACACAACTAACGCCACGTGTTTTTGGGTGTAACAACAGCAAGGCAGGAAGTAACACATACTTCTGAAATGAATAAACACAGGTGGTGCAGTCAGACTCAGACAATTATTTGAAAATGTTTTTGTCTTTTTAAGCACCTAAATCTAGATGCTACAAAAATACCTCATTCAACCACATTTAACAGTATATCAAGACTGACTGGCAAAAAGATAAAAAGGTAAGGAAAGACAACGAGTGCAGAGACATTAAAGTCAAGGGCCAGAGTGCCAATAACAATCAGTACCTTCATAGTGAGCAACATTCATTTTTCCATCCATTAATTCATTTTCCTAACTGCTTATACAATCCAGATGGATATTTTTATATTAAAATGATATCAACTTATTTATATGAATACTAGATGCTATATTAATAACACAGAGTGTGGGTAATATGACTACATTGCGCAAATCCACTGTTTTAATTAAAGTACAACAGTGTACACCTCCATGGGAAATATATAGCATGTTCCACTCTGTCATTATCCATCCAAGCACAACGTAGAGCGCATATCATTCTTTACTGCATGGAAAAATATCAGTCGTTCAGTTGAGATGCCCGTGCTGTCTTTTAGAGTACAGGACGTACTTTGTAAGGTCCTCCTCCGGTCCCACAGTCCTACATGAGGAGAAAACCTCAGAGTTGTCATGGCAGCTGAACCGAGGCAGGAATGCACATTACCATGCTGGAGGAGAGAGGAAGAGGGGGGGAGAGAAATGTCTTGATATCATTTTGCTGCAACCGGAGCTGTTTTGAGTTTTTTTATTGGCATGACATTCAATCACATTAGGGAGCAAATTGAGACTTTCAAGTCAAATGAGAACAGCTGAAAGAAATGCAACACAGGGGAAGTGGAATTCAGCAGACGCCGAGCATGTTTGTTAGCATATTTGTTTAATTACCTACTGTTAATAATACAGCTTCTAATCTAATTTCGCTTTTCTGCAGGCGCGCAGCAGTTTGAGCACATCTGAAGAGAACTAACACCGAGTGCGTGGAGCAGAGTGGGAAAAAAGGAGAGGAGGACAGCGAGGGAGAGAGATGTGTGAATACACTGAGAAGTCTGTTATGCTGAGGTCTTGTGCAGGGGAGGGCCCGGGCTCTGAATGCAGAGGAATGACAGGCAGGGATTAGAGGGGAGGTGGTGCCATTGAAAAGAAAGCTGAGCCAGAGAGTCGAGCTGACACTTGAACACAGCCAACTGACAAGACCAGCCAGCCCTGCTGCAGTCCTGTAGAGGCAACTTCTCCCCCCGCAACCTCCCCGTCTAGGGAAAGGGAGGAGGAAGGTGGGGGTGATCCTGCACTGGTTCATTAGTCGCGACTGTAGAGACAGATGACGCAACGAATGAGAATTAATAGTCCATGTATGATTTATCAGTTTAAGGTTGCCATTCAGAACCCGAACTGGAAAAAAACCTGTAAATTTTGGTATGTAATTTGACTCCCTCACTTTAACACCACTGCCTGCGATTGGTCATTGTAACCCAAAATGCTCACGCTTAACTCACACACAGCAATCTTAAGCAACAGAAGGGCAACAATCTCAACTCTGATCGTCTCACGCAGTACATTAGAGAGTGATCGAAAGCTTCACTGGAAGGGGTCATGCCTAAGGATGAAAATAAGTTCATGTGAGGTAAAAGAAGTGCACGACTGCAGCTTCTGTGACTGTCAAAGATAAAATCACAGAGACAACATCTTAATGTGGTTAATGTGTTTCCTGCTGAAACAGGATGCTGGGGTGCCGCTTGCATGAAAGTCAGTTATGATGTTTTCTGTTGTTTTTGTCTTCTAACACAGTTTTTATTTCTTTTCCATCCAAATAAGCTGTCAAAAGTCTCAAAACGTTGGAAACTGGATAGCCTAATACAGAAAAGACAAAAAAAATGATGCTGCTACTAAAATATCTTGACCTAAATGTCCAAAATCAGCATGTAGGATAAAGCTATGGGTATGAAACATACATGTCTCGAAGTTAAAGCAGCATCTGGTATAACCTTGTGCGCAAAGGCAGCCCACTTACCAAAGAGGATGTCGACAAAAAAAACACAGCCTTTAGCGCCTGAGGCAAACATATCTCCATATCATTACTTTTTGCTGCAGTGTACTGTATGAACTCATACTATTTCCTGAACTGGGCACTGACATTGAGAATTTAGATCATGCACTATTAAAAAAACAACAACAACAACAACAAAAAACATTCGGTGGATAATTATAATCATCGCAAAATACTGATCTGTGTTGACAAACCCAACACAACATTTTCAAATTAATAGTAAAATCGGTTAAGCTTGTTGCATTACATATTAGAGCTGCAAAAGAAGCTGCACTGTTTAAGCCCTAAGTTTGGTTGAAATCCTGCACTTATGCATTATGTTGTTCCCTCCTTTGCAGTGGGCAGCATGACATGTTGGTAGATTGCAGGTAATCAAGCTGTTTGAGATCTGCAAGGTCGAGGTCTGGCTGTGCTGACGCCTGTCACACTCAGACACTTAACAGCTGCAGGATGCTCGGGTCTCTCAGCTACTTCTCAGGGTTCACACAGACATCATTGCTTAACTATCTGAACTTGAGGGTTCACCATGCCGGCAGTATTTTATTCAGATATGCGATTCTTTGTGCGCGACTCCCCACAAGGCTGTGCTTTCTGGGAGCTCTTTTGATTAATAAACCTGACAAGTCAGCCCATTATTATGAATTAAAACAGGACAACTGCATGTGTCATATTATCTCCAGAGGCAGAGGGGACAAAGCCAGTGGCTTCTTACGCAGGGGGCTGATTAGGAAACACAAACACCTCTCGCATCCTGCTGAGCTGCGCTGGGAATTGGTTCGACACTTTCATCCGAGAGCTCTCTAATGCACATAATAAAATAACTGCAAATACAGAGGCATACAAACACATTGCCATGGACACCTTAGCCATGTGCTACGGCGTCAGAGGAATCAGTGTTTTGTGACTGATATACACACAAATTGCAGCACAATGGTGACATTTTCTGCTGGGCTCGTGTGTGCAAATTTTCACTAAATATGTATATTTCTGTACGTCTAAGTAACGAGCAGGTTCGACATCATCTAATCACGTACTGTGGCAAATTGCAGCAACGCATGCATTTACAAATGCATGCATATTTACGTCTATCTGAAGTGCACACACGCCCACACAGCGCACTAGCATCACAGCTGCACACAGCGTTAAACAAGTGCAACATACAGGAAGAAAAGAGCACCTCCAATGATCCATCAATTCCCATTGGTTTGGTGAGGGGGGATTTATTGACTGGCAGAGTAAATTCAAGGCTTATTCACTGTCAACATAACCCAAGAGGCAGTCTGCTGGAAAATCTAGTGCTGTGGTGCCAGGTCACTCCACATAATTCCCCTGTAGGGCTGCTGTCTGTGATGAGCCGTGCTCAGTGTGGTTGTGTGGCTGCTGAAAGGCCTGTCATTACAGCTGCACCCTGTGGCAAGGCAGCTAGATCCAACCCAAATAAGATCCCTTCTGACAACTAACTGCCCCACCTAAACCCACTTATCAGGTTTCAGGATTTGGTTAATATGTTCTGTGTAAGTAGGAATTAAACAAGCCATCAAACTCTAAAGCCTGCTGTATATTAGCCTGTGCCAACACTGCTGTTCTTTGCAGTCGAGTCAATCATTAAACAGATCGCTCTTACACTGCCTTTTACTGATCACTGTTTTTGCACTGTTCTTAAACGGGCGTTCAAAATGTAACCCCGAGCATGGCTTGTGCACAGAAAATGGTGAAGCCATTATTAGTACTAGCAGCATTAGTCATGCTTATGGTGTCGTTATTGTTATTTTTGTTATCATCATTGTCTAAAATAAAGAAATTTAATGTCACGGGGATCTTGGAGCCTTTACAGTCATTTTTCATTAATTTACTCCTGAGTATACTGTACGTGATCGCCTGCAGAATCTGTTTACTTAACTGAAAATAGGAGATTTACAGTTATAGGTCAGGTCAGCTAAGGTAAGGCTTTTTTAATGCTGTGTTGTAAATGAACATTAGAAAGCATCTATAATAATAAAAGCCCTTTAGCAATAGAGATATTGCTATATTGCTGTACGGCTGTTGGTAGCCATGTACAAAACAATGGAAGACAGCAACGTCTTGTTTCTTGTCTGTAAACAAAACTGAATCATATGTAGTTTATAGCACTAACAGCTCAGAAATGTTCACATCTGAAACCTGAAACACTCCAAGGTTTCAAACAGCAGTTTAATACAACATAAATATTCCCCTAATTCTTTTTTTAATTGGCTAACAAAATAATCTGCTTCGCAAATGACTTAAATAGACCAAATATTACACTGAATATAGCAAATACATAACAGAATTCAATGCTGATATGTTAGCAAACTACATCCATCAACGTTTTTAAATTATTACCTTTCATATGCTTACGTTTTCTAACAATGGTTCCTGCCTGATTGTGACTGATGGCTAATAGATTTGTTGAAATCTGACTGCTTCACATTTAAAATGTGCCTGTTTAATGACTGGAGCTTTGCCCCATTTGTCTGAGAACTGTGCGCTGAAACACGGTGTGTCTGCGTGCAGGCTTATATAACCCATTTCACAGGCTTTTGCTCTCTATTCATCTCACTTTGCTGCTTTTATGTACATCTAGGTAGTTATTCACTAAATTTTCAGCACAAAGTAGCTGAAGCTGGTATTTGGGGGATGAAAATGCTGATGGATGACAGCATTACCACCCAGGAGATGTGGGTGGTTTGTGTGCGCCTACAATGTTTCAAAAACAGCTGACTAAGACCGCTGTGGACATTTGAATCATATAAATAAACTGATCGCCTTCTTCTTCTTCTTCTCTCTGTCTCTAATCTCTTCTATCTGTTACACACACTTTCTCTCTTTGAAATCAATCAGAGAGGGCCCCCCACCACCACGCTGATAGATCTATTATTAATGAGAGCCCTTAGCACCAAACTAAATTTAGTGCATAAACTCCACTTGGAGTGCTAGAGAGGGGGATCAATAAAATCGCAGAGGCCACAGCAAGAGTCTCATTTAGCTCTCTGGAAATGCAGGATGTGGAAAGGCTGACCCTGAGTGCAAATGGGCCTCCTGACTAAAGCTTGTGAGAGTGAGCAATAAAGAGAGCAAGAGGTTCTGACAATACAAGGAAAATGTTAGCGGGTCTTGAATTGTTACCTTGTAACTAATCTATATATGAGATAGCAGGATCATTGTCGGGGTGACGTTTGGTCTAACTGGGTGCATACAAGGTCTGAATCATCTCCTATTGAGCAAACCACTTGTGCTGCATCTGGATTTTTAGTCCCCATTACATTGACGTGTCTCCTGCGAGGATGGTCAATGACATGATTAGTCTCCTTTGCAACATACTTCCATATTTAATTATCGACCTATTTCCTTGGAATATTACAAAAATTTCTCCAAAAGACACTAGATAAGGAAACGTGCATCCATAACTGTCATTATTAGGGGCTAAGTGAACCACATATGGTAGCAATTCTTCTCAATGAAATGTACAATACAGATGCACGACAGCACAAAAATTACTTTTTCATCTTTTGTAAGACACAGATTTTTCAGTAAGTCTTTCAATGTCTTACTATGAAAGGTAAATATTGGTAGTGAGAGTGAGAGCACAAGGAGACCTGAGGTGGACACGTTCGTATTGGACAGTGTTGAATGCACATTATACACGCATGCTTACTCAGCAGGTCTTAAGTCCCTTTGGCGCACATAAAGATATAAGAGTTTCAAAACACTTTAAAGGACACGTTTACGGGGAACCTTTTGTAGCACACGCCATTAAAAATGTTCAATAAGCTAATCGTATAACTCACTACAGAAGATATTTTTAAAAAGAGAAACGAGATTAAAGCAACCGCTTAAATCTGTTTGTAATACTGTTTCGCAGCATGCCAATGAAAAGTGTCTTTTAGCTTCTCGAGATGCCTCCACCAAATCTAGTCTGGAGGCAAGATTTTAAAATCCCGTCCCCACATTAGACCAAAGCCATTTAACAAAACAGCAAAAGCTCAGCTGATGCTTGACTTTAACCTCAGCTCATGCCTGCTCTTTTGAGACAGCGGGGAGTTAAAAGCTCAATTATAATCCAGCACCTGGAAATGTAAAGCGAGCATGCAGTTAGTCGAATGGATTTTAATAGAAACTCTCATCCAGCTGACAAGTAAAGGAAAGTTTGAGGTTGAGCTAATGCATTTGCATTTGGTAATGTGCTGTGTTAGACCAGGCGCAACTATGTTCACATTAGAGGACACCTTTGCTCTGAGTAATAAAACAGTTACGTTTGGTTATAAAAAGAATAACACAAGAAAATAAAACAAGTGTGCTTAAAGTCTTTCATTACCAGCATGGCAAACAGTGGGCATCAGTTTGCACAGACTGTGCAGATTCATTGAGTCACATGATCATGAGGGCTGTGCCTTGAATGGCACTGCAAACTTTTGAATCCACAGCATAACCGTTAGATTTGTATTGTTGGATTGTCATTTATGCCTAGAAATATGTATTTATATATGCTTAGAAGTATATAATCATTTGTAGATTGAAAGAACGTCTCATCCTAGGAGGTCTGTAACAACTCTGTGTAGCATGAAGAGGGGGGTGCGTTCTGGCATAGATCACACAACTCTTGGGATCATGAGCAAGGCTTTATCTTCTCTTGCTGATATATGGTAAAGCAAACACATCTATATCTGTTTTAGTCTAAGTGCCTTTTGTTTAGATGAACTGCTGGACTTCCAGACCAGCAGGTTTAGGGAAGTCGTTTATGGGGTCACACTCTGACTCCACACACACACACACACCTACATAACATACAGACTGGTACCTTTGTTCACGTGTATGTTAATGAACCTATGTATATTCATGTAACCTCAATAAAGGAGGGTCAAGTGAAGGAGCGGTGCTTGTCGTGGTTCTCTCCCTCACATATGAGTAACACAAAGAACTTTGCCTACTCGTGTCTTGCTTTTGCTGTGTAGTAGAATTGTCTTGAACGTTCCAGCAAATAGGTTTATGCTACAAACCTATCAATAACACCAAACCAAAGAAAATGTAAGCTCCTAACCAAAGGGAACTGTTGTGCCACCGCCGGCAGTTGCTTTACCTTTTTTATGGCTTCTCTCCTATTAATCTTCAATTACAAAAGGATGTCAAGACAAGAGATACCAATTAGGATAATCAAAGATTTGGGGGGGGGGGGAGTAACGACGGCAAATGGCCAACATCTTTAATTAACATGTCGCAAAAAGCTTGTCGAAAAATGGCTTGATGCCACTTCCTCAAACACAGACAGTAACAATAGTGAAAACCAGCAGTGCCTTCTGCACACAGGGTTGGCAGTAATTATAATTGCAAATGTCTCATCCACCTTAAACTGGCACCTAAGCAAGGAACACAGCAAGCAGTTAACGTCAGTCTTGGGAGAAGAGAGCTGAACAAACTGTGAGACAAAGGAGAGGGACAACTGATGGTGGTATATAAGTTGGGGGCGGGGTTTGAAGGTGAAGGAGGAAGATGGGTGATGGGAACAGCTGTGCGCTGGAGGGTGGAGAGAGGACCAAAAATATTCATTTACCCGGCAGTGTATAAAACAGACACAACACACTGACTGATAGTGACTGAAATATCAAAGCCACAGTCTGCTGGGTAGGCTGGGAAGTGGCTGCCGCTGCTGTTTGATCCACCACACACCCGCTTGTGTTTTTACTAAAAGCTTTGGAGAAGCCTCTAGGTGCCAGGGAGAAGTGAAGCAAGGTGGAGAATGCATCCAATCTCTCTCTGCCTCTCTCTTCCTCTCTCTCTGTCAGTTTGCCTCTTCCTTTCCCTCCCCCTCTGCCTCTCATCTTGTACAAATTGTGAGAACTCCTTTAGGCACAGTGGGATGAGAAAGTATGCATTTGCTGGGACAGCATGCGTGAAAGCGTTTGCTCTGTCTGGGAATGCGTGTGTACCTGTTTTCGCTTAAGCTCGGATAAAAGTTAGATCCTCGTCTTGCCTGCTTTTTTTTCCCCCACTCACACGCTTCTTTTGAGGGAGAGCAAAAGCTGACGAAAGTAGGGAAAAACGATTTCTCCATCTTCTCCACAGCTGATCTCTTGTGCTCGAAGGTGAAGTGCATGTCAGGAGAGATATCAGCGAGCAGAGCCTGCAGCGGAACAGCCCAGAACTGTCAGCACGGTTGCCACCTGGAAAGCCACCAAATGGAACCATCACCAGGAACAGCCATGTCCTCAATCTGCTGGACTTACTTTGAAGACTGCTTTGTTTGACAGACTCACTGCCAGAGAAAATGTGGGTCTGCTTTTTTTTTCTTTTCTTTTTTTGTATTGGAGCAACTTAAACATCTTTCTGTGAAACACATAAAAAGCTGACCCATTATTTCTTTTTCCGTTTCAGTGAATTGGGACTGCCCGAAGGTGAAGTGCAGGTCAGGAGAGATTAAGTCTTAAAGAACCTTAAATATCAGTCCAGAAACGGTCAGGAATTCCTTACATCTTTTGCAGATGATGCTTAAAATCTGTCATATTTCATAAAGACATTAACTCCCCGCGGCTCTCAGAGTACTCTGCCTGATATTGAAACTGAAATGTCAAAAAGCTTACACTTAGTTATGTCTCACTCCATAAGCAAACATGAGCCCACGCACGTAAACACACACTATCACCATAATCACTCGCAAGGGTTTTAGACATATGAGCACTCCCCGGGGAGCGCTAGCTACAGGAATCTCATCGGGAAGCAGCAGCAGAGAGTAACTAGATTTCTCTGTCTTCCTCTTCCTCCCTTCATCATTTCCTCCCACTGGAGAGCTCAAAGAGATTAACTACAGATCAGCTGGGAGACAGCACTGCAGAGACAGCAACTGATTACACAGCAACAACATGCACTGGGGACGAAATGTGTATATGTGCATACAGTGCTGTGCAAAAGTCTTGAGCCACACCTCATATCTGTATATATTCCTTCCAAGGAGCCAGACTTCTAGTTCTTCAGGCTTTCTGAAGGTCTTCCAAAGTTTTTTCATTGGCTTTACACCTGACCATGTTCACAGGATTTTTCCCCCCTATGAATCATTCAAGTATTGAAGAAAACTGAACCTAACTCGGGAAATGAACCAGTGTTGTGTTCTGCCCATGCATGAAAGATTTTTTAGCAAAGAAGCATTTTTATATTCTAGCTTTAGACACTTTGTTGCTAGCAGCCTGTCACAAAAAACACAATTTGTTCCTATTTCTTTATCTACAGTCTACAAAATTGCCAAAGATAACCCAGTTTGACAGGAAAAAAATGGTATTTTAGCACCAACAAGGTGATTCCCGAAAGCTATTAGCAGAACATTTGGCACATGATCAAATAATGTGCAACGTGTCCTTAAAAACAAGTGGAGGACAAAAGAAGAAGTGTCTGGCCTAATAAACTAACTCCAGCAGATGAATGCCATGTCTGAAAGGCATGTTTTTAAAGAAAAGGAAAACTCCAGCTAAGAGCTGACGCAGTACTTCAGAGGTGGATGGAAACATCGAAATAGAAATTACCATCAGTGTTTTCTCTGCCAAGCAATATCATCTGGAAAGCTTGGCAACACCTTTGCTTTTCAGCATGAGCGCGCACTATATATAACAAAAATGACTCGTGAACAAATAATCATCTTGGTACTTGCTTTTCCTGATTTGCTTTTAAGGAATAATTATTCATGGCACGCATCGCTATTCTGTTTTTACTGCATGAATCAGATTGGAGTGTCCATTTTTAATGGGTGTGTTTGACTTTTGTTTGTTTTACCACCAAACGACACAGGAGCAGGTGTCTTTCTTCTGAAAGGTTACGCGTGCTGATGTTCTGATTCACTGTACAATCAACCATTCCATCATTTATTATCACTCACTTTGTTCAGCTGGGCAACCTGCAATTTCAGAGGGTTTTCCACAGGTCAGTCAATATTTTAAAAGCTGTCTGCATCAATCTTGAGCTACGGCTTCACAGAATGTGTGTAGAAGATGGATTTACAACAGTGCACGGGAAAAGTTAAACAAGTATAAAAAAGGATGAAAGGTTTTGGCCAAATTATTTCCTGTACTTGGTGTCATTACAGAATGACTCTGACTACTTTCCTCCTATAAATTGAGCACTCTTCAGAAATGGGATTCAATCATTTGAATAGAAGTGGGTTTTAGTTTTTTTATATCGAGAGTACAACCAAATCTTCTTATCTTCCCCAGTCTGGATTCTCTAGATTTTATAGGGATTAAATAATGGCCTTGAAATAAATGATTTTAATGGATACGTGCATAATACTGCAGAAGAAAATCCTTCAGTGCTAAACCATCAAGTAAGAGTAACGCTTTTTCATATTTGCCCAAATGTGTCTCTATTAATTTGCAAAAGAAAGCTGCTTGGCATAAGCCCACTGTTAGAAACTCCCTCAATTTGTAACGATGAAAATCTGCTGTCACGCATAATCAGTGATATTACATTTCAGACTTACATAATTAATCAGCGAGTTGGTGAATAACTTATGATCCCAGTCATGAATTATATTTAAACAAGTCATTACTAGAGTTGAACTCAAAAAGCAACTGTAGTTCTCATGTTGAAAGTAGTGCGCTGGGCTGCCTCAGCATGCCTTCATTTATAAAACAAACGATCCATGTATCTGCTCGCACCGTCTCACACTGGAAGCAGATCTTCTTGATGTTCTCTATTATAACTATCTGGGCACCAGTGAAGGACTTCAGGTGTGATGAATGCAGGTGCAGCACTGTATGTTTTCCCTGTATAAGTAAGAGTATATGAATATTTGGAATTACATTGTCCAGGAACGCAAAACCAGCTTGTGGGATCATTTACAAGCTGATGAATCCATTCAACATTATATCATCCAAACTTGTATTTTTTAATACACATTTAAAACACGTTTGCTTCACAACTGCAAGCTGCTTTGCAACCCACGTCCACCCCAGCATTTGCTCTGTCATACATAAATAATGCTATATCTATTGCTACAGATGCCTGTGGGGGTTGCTGCTGCTGTTTTTATTTCACCTGCATGTGTAAACCTCCCCGTCCGCCCCCAAAAAGCAGATGGCAATAACTACAGCTATATGATATATATCAACTGATAACCATCTTCTCTTGAAATTAAGAAGCAAACACTTTATCTCTGACTGGCGAATTGTTAAGGTGTCTAAAAATAAATATCTGTTAAAAAGCGAAAGTTGACCCATAAGAATATTAAAACAAAGCAGGGAAGCACAAGCCTTCCTGCAAGAGGGAGCAGCATCTAAAGCATTGTGTTCTCTCATTTGCCTGGAGTGGATGCATGCATGAAAAGCTCCATGTCTCTTTGCATGCAAATCCAGTGTGTTTCTATGAGTGTGTTTTATCTCAGGGGCTGCTGTTTTCTAATCAAGAGGCTTGTGAAAGCCAGGGGAGCGTTATAAGAAGCCAAGCATAATACGCCCGTTCACAGCCCCTTCCTCCCTCTCTCTCTCTCTCTCTCTCTCTCTCTATTTGAGCACACGCTCATTTTACAGCCTTTTAACTTTCAATCTGCCAGTTGTTGATTTTCTATTCTTGCCTCTCCTTTGTTATTCAGCAAGCCTCTCGGTTGCTGTTCGAATGTATGAGCCATATTAACACTTGAGATAATGCATATCAGCACCGCTCAAAAGGACAAAACACTGTGGCAGGGTGTTTTTGTCATTTTGTGGGGGTGCACAGTTGTGGTTTTTTTGTAGAAATGCAAAGTTATCTTTGCTTGTTGTACACTCTGCACAGCATGCGATAAGATTGTCATCAAATAATAAAGACAGATGGTATGCAACATTTATATCTTAAAGCAAAAATGTATCCACCACTACACAAAGTCCTTAGCAGGGTTACAGAGACAATCAAATCAAATCAAAATCAAATCAAATCACTTTTATTGTCACATCACATGTGCAGGTACATTGGTACAGCACATGTGAGTGAAATTCTTGTGTGCGAGCTTCACAAGCAACAGAGTTGTGCAAAATACAAGAATGGCTACATCTGAAACTAATAAATATATGTACAATATATAATAGTATATGCATTTCTGGATGTGTATACTAAATATTTTTCTACGTGTGTGTGTGTGTGTGTGTGTGTGTGTGTGTGTGTGTGTGTGTGTGTGTGTGTGTGTGTGTGTGTGTGTGTGTCACATATTTTACAAATTAAATAGAGTAAACAATAAATAAAATATATAAAAATATACAGAGTTGAGACAAGCCAAATAAAATGCATGAGCTGCATTTCATTAAATCAGCAAGTGGCATCCAATTGCTTAATCTTACTCGGCTTAACTAGACAGTTCAGTGTACATTAGAAAAGATTAGCTCATCCACAGCATGCAGGTGTACCTTCACATAAATGTAACACTGTGGCAAAGGGCACGCTTGTATAAGCAGGAGTGAGCTCATGTACTGTTGATTTCCCTCAGCAGCTGCTAATGATGAACTTTAAATGAAAGTTAAAGTTACGTTTTATCGCGGCACGCTCTATAAACTGACCACAGTTGACAATCATGTGGACACCAGACCCTTATGGGCTCGTCTCCGCAGCTCCCCTCATTACACATAACTGTCACCTGCCGTCAGCCTGTTTATGCTGCCTCCTATGTTTACTCAGTCTGTTAACATTGTGCTCATTATGCTGTATGGCTGCAGATATGCTTAGAAAACAAGCCGAGGGAAGTCTCTCCTTCTTTTTCTCTCCCCCACGCTCACTCGCTCTCTCTCTGTCACTCTCTTTTGGTGCTACTTGCTCACTTATTCACGAGTTCTAACAAGCAAAGTCCTGGGTGGTGAAGCCCTCCCATGTGACAGTTTGTCACATTGTGTCAGCCTGTTGAGTGCCACCGAGAAAACATCACCTCTCCTAATGTGGCATTGTGTGACACGGCCTTCGACGCTGAAAAATCTGCCGCTTGCAAACAGTTACAGGGTACATTACCACATGGTTGCATGTCTGTAAAAGAAAAAAGAAGGGAGAATGAGTTTTGTGTGTGTGTGTGTTTGTGTGTGTGTGTGTGTGTGTGTGTGTGTGTGTGTGTGTGTGTGTGTGTGTGTGTGTGTGTGTGTAGGAGGTTAAGGGAGATGGTTGTTTGGGGACTTGGCACAAGTTATCAGTGCAGCTTGCGGGGTTTGGTGGCTCAGGCGTTAATTGCAGGGGGACAAGTGGGAATAGCTCTCTGTGCACCAAAGAGAAGAGCTGTTACATATGTAAGAGAAACCACTTACACTCTGTCAATATTTGCTTTTGTTCGAGTTATTTACTGAGTTATAGGAACTGGAGGCAAAGTATTAAATGCACAGAGTCTCCTTCACTGGCTTTTTGTTTTGTGTGTGCTAATGCTGGATCACAGCTCACATAAGCATCTAACCACTGGCAGATTCAGTCATGTAAATCATGTAAAATATGTTAAAGTACTTTTATTTTTTTTTAAAAATCATGCTTTATGTAACCCACCGTTTTCGCTTGGAGGAGTGCGTTGACCTTTCAGCACATAAGCTTTTTTAATTAACTAAACTTTGCTTGATGAAAAGACTTTCATCGCAGTGTTCAGTGTCTGCTGCACCATAGGGGTTTTAAGAAGGAGCAAAACTGCACAAAATGTCTAATTAAAGGAACAGTTATTCTTTTTCTTGCTAAGAATTGGAAGATCATCTTCATTAAATAAGAATATAGAAACAGAAGAGGCGTGGGTACAAAGACTGGACATGGAAGAAAAACAGCAAAAAACATAGCAGAACAGAGACGATCGAGCACAAAGGTACAAGGGAGTAAATGCTGGAAAGCTTGACACGTGGCACCAAGATGATCTGGCAAAGAAAAAGGAAATGCAGTTAATATACAGATAGAGGCAGAACACAGCTGCAGGTGGGAAACACACAAGGGCAGGAAGTGGAGAATCTGAAAAGATAAACTAAAGCAAGAACAAAATAAAGCAGGAAGTACAAGATATTTCATATCCTTTTGCCTACGTACAGACTCGAAACGATAATACAGGTGCGATCACCACAAGATGTGAGTTAAGCCATCAGTGATGAACTCAAATGACATCCTCACTCTATCTTTCAGCAGCTGACAGGAATCGAAGCAGGTTTCTAGGGGAAATATTGACTGCCTTAGGGGGCCTTTTATGAAAAGCTCTGCTGTCACAACATCTGTTGATGCAATTTGGAGGAGCAGAAAGCATTGTTACTTTAGCAACAGAGAGGGCACTAGACATTTAGGATCAATAAAAACCATTATGGCTATTTTTTCTCTAAATGTTGAGCAATGCCTGAAACCAAAACAAGAAATGTTGACTGAGGGATTCTCAGTGTGTGTGTGGGTGGGTGGGTGTGCGTGCGTAAAGTT
>NW_024582527.1:529636-599955 GCF_018398535.1 Haplochromis burtoni | reverse complement strand
GGGGGCAATGACAGGAGAAGTGTATCCCCTCGTGGCACACAATAATTCAAAGAAACATTTTTTATGATGACATTTAACATGACATGTATCCACATTAGTCTCTTAACTCAATTTATTTCACTAAAGTATCAGGTCACATTGCTAATTTTGCCCTGAATGATGCCTGTAATAAAAGCCCTACTGCCTGCTCAAGGGCTGCCAGTAGATTCATCTCTCTCACCCACACAGCTCTGGGGCCAGTCTCTCTGTTTGATTAAACTTTGCTCCCCAGTGCTATGAAATATCCAAAGGCACTTAGATTTACAACCTGCTCCGTTAAATTATTGACACCTCAGTACCGTTCCTATCAGTTTCCTGACTAATCCTATGTTGTTACCTCACTTATTTAAGTTGGTGACTTCCACTTGACTTTCAGCTCTAAACCAAGCTGGAATGATTCCTTATCACCCGATGTCCACGGCTACGGCCATGTTTACGTTACACATGCAATATCTGTGGCCGAGTCTCCCGCACTATGTATATATGTGTCTGTGTTCAGCATGGAACAAACAGCTGCTGCCTTTGAAGCATAGATATAGAGCAGAGGCTCAATGATAGATCTAAATAACGTAGGCTGTGAAGATAAAACAGGTGAGATGAAGAGGGGAACAAAGGATAAAGGAAAGATAGAAAGAGACAGCTGGGGAGACTGAGAGGGTAAGAGATGACGAGAGGAGGCTCTCGGGCCGGGAGGATGTTTAAGCTGTGTCTTTTGAGCAAGCAGGTTAATTTTTCATGCGGCAGTTTGCGAGGCCCCAGCCCAGACAATCCTATGGCTGGCCACGGTTTCCTGAGAGACAGCTTGTTGCTCGAGGCCCCCGGGCGGGTTTCTTGTTGAGTCTGCCTGTAAATTGCCACCAAACTAGTGAATTACTCCATGATGTGTCACAGAGGCAGCCGAAAGGCCTATAGGCATAAAACCACTGACTTATGTTTTCCCTCACAGTAATTCCTCAGTGACAGCTAGGGCAGCAAATTGAGACGTCTCAGTTAGAATCCAACATCTCATATTCAAAACAGCTGGTCGTCATTGCTGCTGGAGCTTCTGATGGATTGAATCGACGTGCATGCTGGTTGTGGTTTAACAAACAATTGCAAATCATTTTGAGGCAGATATTGGGGTAATTCATCAGTAAATGGCAAATCTGAGACTATCTTTTTAAGAACAAGACTAAAAGCTTACAGCCAGTGCTGTGTTGCTCTACACAGATACACGGTGGTGCTTTCAGATAAATGTCAATTTTAAGTTGCTAAAAAGCAAAGTGTAGCATTTCAGCATGCTAGCAATTTATTAATTGCAATAGATGCTAAACTCTGTATCACTGCGGCACTGCATCAGCCCTGAGTGGGTTGGAGGAGACTTAAAGTTGGGGCGATTTTGCTGATGGTAAACTGTGATGTTTTCACCTGTGTGGATACATGACCAATCATCACACAATCCACTCAGCTGACCAAAGGGTGATGACACCTGGGTGTGTGCTGCAGACCACGCTGTCTCCTTCTGTTTCAGCCATAGTCAGTGACCGCTTCCTTTGGCAACAGTGGGGAGCTCTTTGATTAACTTGTGCTTGTCACATAGACCCTCCAACCCACCTCCACAGCATCCTCAGCCTGAATTTCTACATTTTGGGATCGCAGTTTCTTCCTTTCATATCTCTCCTTGATGGCATCCTCCCAATGGACTGTCAGTTCAACAATGAAGACAAACTAGCTGGAACTGGACCAGAGAACCAGATTTTGGCACAAGTTGGTGACTGTGATTTCAGCTGGAAAGGTGAGTGTTTTGTTAAGGTCAGCCCTCACTTCCTAATCCATAATTATGCAGTTTCCTCAGAATTTCTGCCCTTCACAGGGCTGAAAAGTGCTTGGTGTCTTTTAGAGGATTTTTAATATAAATGGATTTGAACTGTGTGTGAGCCCACAGCGCTATGCAACAGTGCTCCACACTGCATCACCGTGCCTCCTTATAATAAACTTAAGGGGTGGGCGGTTCACAGTCATTACACTGAATTGGCCTGAAGAACCAGCCCAGAAGGCTACATAGAAATTCCATTGATAGTAGACCGAGCATCTTATTGTTTACATTCAATCTCATTGGCAGTTGGGTGTGTAACATGGCCATAAACACACTTTTTCATTGACCATAACCAAGTGATTTAGATGCCTAACCCTAATCATTCATTAACCCAACTTCATAACGTTACCTCATTTGCGTCACACCATACTTGACCTGTAAGACACGACTTGAGAATGTCAAAAACTTCCAGGAATGGATTTTTGTTTTTATGTCCATATTCTTATACCAACGTTTTTGTCTGGGGAAAAAGCGTTCGCCATTTCAACTATGCCTTAAAAAAAGAGATGGTTTGTTGAACAGAGGTAATATACTGGCACGATGTGTGCACAAATTCTGTTGTGACACTGAAAGATTTTTTTTTTTATTTACAGCAGTGTAGGGATTTGTGCATCTTACAGCTATCTGGGGTTCCACTGTGAAATCTAGCCTTATTGATTTCTGTGGGGCTACATTCCTTACAAAGGACACAGCGTGTACTTGGAGAGAGACTTTTTATTGCCTGCTTCAAATCTCTCACCTCTCAATCTCATGTCAGCGCCACACAGCAGACTCTTAGAACTATCGCAGCGGAAAATAACTTTAAGCAATGAGCAACTTGACCTCAGCAACATCAAATGAATCCTTATCGTGGTGGCAGACGCAAAGAAAAACAATTCTGCCACTTAAATATCATAAAAAAGCATGACAGGTTCCCTTCCTTTAGCTTCCAGCGCAGCTGGGGCTAAGCATTTCAAACAGACTAGCGTTTGAATGACTGGGATGTGGGAGCTCAGAGTCTGTAGCTATGGATTAAGCTCACAGCAAATAGTTGCATGGAAGAAACAGAGGTAATCTCTTCCCTCTCCTCCACGGCCCTCTCACCATACCTGTTCCCCCTTTTTTAATCTCCTTACTGAATGAGTTCTCGCAAAGCAGCTCAAACAGAGAGGGGTTTATTCACAGCAGTTAAAGTAACATGAAAACGATACCGTCTCAAGACGAAAAGTGCACCGGCGCAAAGATCGATGCACCGCTCACCTGGTTATCCTTCTTCAAAGTGACATATAGGCCCAGCGGCTGCCTTATTCAAACTGACAACTTCAATGAAAAGTAAATGAGGGCATATAACAAACTCAGCAATGGGCCTTGAACTGTGGACAGCTGTAAACAAAAGACAAGAGTCTTACAATTTTATAATTGCATATGCACAGGTTACAGCCTAACCTGATGTTTATCATAAAAGGATCATCATGCTCACTCACTCAGTGCAGACTGTGGTTTAATCACCTGCAGTGCGCTGGATAATTTACCCTGCAGCACTCTGTATTTGCATAAAAGTACTTTCATTTTGCATTTTGATGCATTGCTTTGCATTTCCACCAAAGATTCTTATGTTAAAGAAAATTTCCACACCTGATCCACTGCACTAACTACCTAAGTACTCCGGGATAGCATTTGTAGCTTTGACTCTCCTGTTTGGCATAGTGTGAAAATCAGGTGATAAGCCAGAGGATTCCTATAAGCAAAATTTCACACTCAGTGGTGCGGTTCATCTTCAGGTTTCATACTTATTAGACGATTGACACTAAGTCTCTAGCACCATTCATCGGTCACAATATAGCTGCAATATAGTATTTTGCTAAATTCTTTCATTCATATGCGTTACGAGTTCATGAGAGAACACTTGACAGCATGCCATGTGTTTGCTAATAAAGTAATAATAACCTAAACAGCAAGCTTCTTTCATTTAAGCCCACAGCAAGAGAACAGGTTTCCAACTAAGCAAAGTATTATGTAAATACTCACCAGACATTTACAAAGGAACAACTTCCTCGACTTGTGTAACTGGAAATGAGATGCAGATCCTCTGGAAGTAAACATAATCTACAATCTATAAACTAGTTTGCCTAGAAAATTGGACTGTTGGCTTCTGAGGTTATGTTTCCATGTAATTGAAGAAGTCGATTGAGAAAATACCTTTATGAAAACATAATCACAGTATAGAGTATCGATAACGGTGTTAACCTGAGATACCTGTTCCTACACGTCTGCATCACAACCTGATGGCTCTGCAGGGGAGAAAATAAACATTTATAAAGGCTTGCAAAAGTCTCTGTTACAGTTTGGGTGGTGTTACAGTCACAGTAAGGGCAGTGAAACCTGTAACTGAAAAAAATATTACACAGTGGAGTGATTGTATAATGTCATTGCCCTGATTTCTCCTGATAGAAAGCAGATAAATTAAGCAGTTTCACTTTGCACAGGATTCCCTGGAATTCCCTCAGGGACCCCCTGGAAGTGCTCACTCTGCAGAGACACACCAGTCCTGCTCAGGCTTTACAAAAAGGTTTGGGGCAGGGTAAATATGACAAACCCATATTTCAAATATATGTTTTATTACAGTGCACTCATGAAATTCTGACCTTTATGTGACAGTGAAACGCAACTTTACAGCTTTGCACTTTCTGTTGTCTGCTGGTGAATTTAGAGAGTTGGGGGTTGAGGTGGGGGAGAGGGGGGGAGAGTCAGCATGCTCGGAATGGAGAAGCTGTCAGAACCTGATAGATGAGAGTGTGTGAGAGGGAGACAGCGCAAACCGTCAGCGGGAAACGGCATGATGTGGCATCAGCTCCGGCAGACAGACAGACTAAAATAGTGCCTTGTATGACAAAGTGTACCCAACAGTGAGAGAGAATGATTTTCCCTTTCTCTCTGGCTTTCTTTTTTTTACACAAGCTTCCTTCCTATGGTAAATTGTAGGCCAGAGGTGGCGGAAATACGTCAGTTATGTGGGTTCTCTGAAGCTTGACTGCGTATCTTAATTTCGGATGAAGGGAATGAGAGATAGAGAGGGGAGGGGGCAGAGAGAGAGAGATTTTAATCACTCCTGTCGCTTTAAGGACACTTATCAAAGCCTTATTATGCGAACAGAAAATACCAGGAGCCACTGAGCAACTGAGGGACGGACTGGAGTGGAGGTTTGTAGGGAAACTCAACGTTATCTAAACTGGAATAGACCGCTTCGTTGCCCTATGGAGTTTGGATGTCTGTCTTATCCGGACGGCTCGGGTCATTTAGGAAACACTGCGCATAGCCTAAGTAGCTCTCAGACTTCGGATCCTTTGCTTCTGAAGCGCAGAGCGGAGAGGAATATGGCTTAAAAGTCAACGCGTAGTCCTCGGGATTATTCTCTCATTCGACAGCTTCTATCGACACGTTTACCAGGCGTTTATTATCAGCATTATCTCGGACGGATACTGTCCCGATACTGTCTCTCTCTCTCTTTTTTTCTTGCCAGACTTGGATCATGGATTGGGGTGGTGGAAAACAACAACGGGCAGCGACATGATTTCTCTGCGCTGTCTGCAGTATGCTGCGAGCTCCCGCTTTGAACGCCGCTCGTTATTACTGAGATGCCACAAAAGTTACGAGACGAGTGCAGTGCGCGGATTTTGAGCGTTTCGCCGTTTTTTTGCACCTGCTTTAGCGGCCAGCGCGTCGACACGGCGCAGATTCGTGACAGAATAGCGTGCGGATCCGCGTCGCTTCGCTCACTCTCACCCAGTCGCTCGCCTGCGCGGGGATACTTGGAACGTTTGCTTATCGTAATGGAGATTGGCGAGGTTTATACTCAAGGTCATCCACTGTTGTGAGGCTACGGTCGCCTCGTTATTTACAGAGCCCTGCACGCAGCGCTGTCTCCACGTTATAGCGCAGCGCAGGCTACGATCCTCAGTCCGGTGTGTGTGTCTGCGTGTGCGTGCGTGCGCGTGTGTTATTTGATATTGCGCGAGCTGTGGAGTAATATTGCTGTTTCTTTCGGACTCTGGGAGAATTCTCTGACAGCATGGATGGGAAACTGAAGCAGGGTCGGAGATGTCGATCCAAGCGGGAGAGAGTGCGGAGGTTGCGGGAGGCTGGGAGCAGAGACGCCCGCAGCCCCGACCCCAACTCCTCCTGCTCCGACAGGGAGGGACACAGTCCGGGGAGGGACGCCGCCTCCCTGCCCGGTAAAAAAGCTCCGCACCCCGCGGCCGCCGCCAGAGTCTCGCGCCCCCCGCGGCGAAAGAGACGAGAGTCCAGCTCGCAGGAGGAGGACATCATTGATGGATTTGCTATCGCCAGCTTCATCAGCCTGGACCGTCTGGAGGTAAGGAGGAAGCGGATCGTTAACTGTTTGTGTGTTTGCATTCTTCATCATGTGTCAAGAGTGTGTGTGTGTGTGTGTCTGCGCGTGTGTGCGTGTAAGTGGGTCCTCACCCACTCACCAGCAACATGAAGGACTAGTCCAATTTGTAGCCAATTTACTTGAGATGGCGGTAATGAGATGGATGAGGATTACTCTTGTAATCGTCTGATATTTGTAGATGAGAGGATATCCCTCAAGGTGATCAGTGCTCGCTTTGATGTGTGTCTGTTTGGAGTCCTTGTCATGAAAGTGTTTACAACACACACACACACACACACACACACACACACACACACACACACACACACACACACCTGTTTCTTGAAAATTACTTGCTTCAGAGAGCCAGCATATGATTGGAGAAGAAACAGGTGCTTTGGTGGGACAGGTTTGGATCTGGTTTGTGCGTTTTTCTGTTTTCTGCTTTCTTGACACTCCGACCTCTGATAAACTGCCTATTACATCATCCGTGTGTTGGAGGCTGACACACCACGTGCTGATAACTCTGCTGCTGTCATTACCGTGTGGTAGCTATGTCAGATGTCAGAGCAGCGATTTCAGGAAGAGAGGAGGTTCCCCTGTGACACCCTCCTTTATTTAGCTCCTTTATCTCATTACATTCAAAATGACAAATGAAACATAGCTCCCTGTGGGATATTAGGCAGACTGATGAGGCAGGTTTGTTGTTGCTTTTTTTATGGCTCATTCTGAGGATGGTACTGTATATAAATAACTACCTTTAAAAATATATACCTAATACTCACTGGTGTCTGTGTATTTTAAGATGATGGCCTCGTTTGAGAGGCCGTGGATCCAATCACACCTTTCTATGTAAGCTTAACTATGGTGGCTATTAATCAGTCATCAGTCATGCCTCCTACATAGCTCTTATTCAATATAATGGTGGACTGCGTGTTTGCAGCATAAAATCTTAACCAGTTGTCTATTCTGAATGTAGGATTCACTCACTTGAAGCTGATAATCAATTCTCCACTGCCCAGCTATTAACAAGTTTAACCTGTCAGGGTCATCTGTGATTATCCTGCAATTCCATTTAGCTTCATGGTACTTAAAGCAGGCGGGAAAGCAGATAGGAGTGCAAGGGCGATCCCTGAAATATTGTTGGGAATTAACTTATATGAGAAGAATAATGATGTAAAAGGCGAGTGCAGTGATGTAAAACTGCTTTAATGACACTGCAGAGTTTTTTGGCTAATCAGGCTAAATTTCACAAGCGGCACTCACCCCAGATAAACTTGTTATCAAGTGTGTTGCTGCCCATTCTCCTCATTCATCTCCATGTGATTTTGTATGTAAAAGCACCTTTGCCCTCTGTGCTGCATGGCAGCCACTTCTGATGGCTGGAAGACTTTGAAGTGCGCTGCACTTAATGACTTCTGGGAAAAGTAACACGTGTTGTGATGCTGTAAGATGTCTTTTTAGTTCACAAGTTGGACATCTGTCTCTGATGTGGGAGATGAGGTTAGATTTATCCTTTGAGGGTTTATCTTAATAAAAACATTACAGTAAATAAACGCTGCCTCTGTGAGAGCGAGGCGAAGCCAGATAATTATCCAATTTTAGTTTTACACATTTACTAGCTATAATAATTCTCTGTGTTGAGTGAACACAGAGAAAGAACACTGTGCGCTGCACAGAAGCTTATGTTTCAAGGCTACGCAAATGAGGCATGATACAGCTCAATGTGAAATGATACTCACATACCAGCTACTTGTTGATAATTGGTCTGATTTGCATGCAAATGGCCTGCGCTTATTAAATGATGTTAGTGGATCTGGTACAATTAGAAGAAGAGATGAGCACAGATAGGGGTTTTTTTGTGCCTCTGATTTCTGTGCATGTGGTAAATGAAATCAGAGTGTTGACTTAGTGCTAATTTCGTGTATTGTTTGCTGTAAGTGACAACGCTAATGACATTTGTTTTAGCTGCATCACTGAGAGTGAAATGGCCTCTCCGCAGTGTGTGCCCACCGGAACCATCACATCGTCTGTCCATGAGTCATTCTTTCACCTACTCACCGCGTGCTTGAGTGGAGCTCATGACCTACTCTACCTGTGCTAATTACTCATCAATTATGGGGGGGGGGAGCAGTCAGGGAATAGCTCTGACTTATTGCATTATGCTCCGATAAGCTGGCACACCCTCTGGAGAGCGAGCGCGTGGTCCTCCTGACCTCTTTAAAGTGACTGATGGCCAGCACGGTTGTGTTTATGTCAGGCCATACAGTCGGTCTCATTAGGATTTCACCGTCATTATTTATTCCACCCTCCCCGGGTTCAGTGAGCCCATATGGCCAACATAGCAATATTTACTTGTGTTTAATCTCATTGCTTTCAAATCTCCCTGTAATCTTTTTTTTCGTGTGTGTGTGTGTGTGTGTGTCTGCTCTCTGATGCACTTCAGGGTGAATGTGTTTCATAAAATCTACGTCACCTTTGGGTTACTGCTGTTTGATTGTCCCATTCTAGTCTGTAACTCATGCCTGAGGTTACGGGTTACTCCCAGAGCACTTCCACTCTAAGCTCACTCAGTTGATATTCCAGCTCAGCGCCGATAGGATCGAGCTCCCTCGATAAAGGCTTAGGCTGTGTGGTGGTCTTGCCTGCTACCCCGTAACCCGGTTTCATTACAGCCGAAAGCAATTTGCAGCCACAGCCGCATTTGATTACACCGTGTTTATTCGCTTTGAATCCCCTCGTTTCTCGCAGGAAAGCCGCTTACTTACCTGTGCAAATCGACTATGCAAACACAGCCGTGCTGCTTTGTCACAGGCAACTTATGATGATGTTTTTTTTAAATGGGGGTATGATTCAGTGATGATTCAAAAAGAGTCAATCTGTTACTGTGGGCTGTTGAAAAGGAGAAAAGCTCATGCACAGTTTCTGTGGTTTTTATTCCTTTTTTAAGTAAAGAATGAAATCATTGCGCATGAGTCAGGAAAATTATTCCCTTATTTTTTTCTCTTTTTAAGAAACATGACTTTAAGAAGAAGGATAAATTAGCCCGTATATTAGTCTGAGTAACTTTCGGGAATTCTTTCACTTTCTGAAGGCCAATTTCGTGGACATAGCAGCGATATAAAACAATTATGCTTTACAGCTTATACCCTCCAGAAGTCTCCCTGTGTGTATCGAACAAGTGAGGAGATAATAAAATGACACAATTATCCATCTGTCAACGTATTAATAAGATGTTTGATTTGCTCCATTTGCTCTGTGAGTGATGTTGGAGTGGCAAATCCCCTCTCGTTAATCCACAATCCTTCTGTTCATCTGCTTTAACATGAATTTACAGATTTGTTTGGGTTTTCCGTTCCGCAGCGTGGGTTTCTAAATTCAGTCTAATGGGGGATTTAGGTTTAGTTGATTTAGTGATATTACAACAGTGTGAAGGGCAGGAGGCCAAGGGGGTCTGGGATTCTGGCGGAAAATGGGTTCATATATCAAAGACTCTGTCTCTTTGTGTATCCAGGGACGTTTTGCTTGCTGTTTTCCTGCATGGCCCTGTTTTCTCAAGTTTTGCACACTAATCATCCTCGATCGTTGGCTACTGAGTAGCACCGCTGGTGCAGTATGGGGAAATTAAGTCCCTTGCCCTCAAGGAGCTTGACAGTAGTTGTTAGGGAAACTGAGATTTGTTGCTTCATTTTCTCTGCCTGTGTTTTGGCAGCTGGTGCATGGATTTAAGCCAGCAACATTCCAAATACAAATATGTGTCATTATATATCATCAAGTGCTGCGATGAAGTCAGAGCAGCAGTTAGAAAGATTTTTTTTCGCCCCAGAGACTTCCCCTTAATGTAGCTACACTCGAGTGTCTCATAGTTAGCACCCAGATATGACCACATGCTAACTATTTGGAGTCGTTAGTAAGGCCAGAACTCAAGATTTCATGTTAGAAAGCACACTTGTGCAGAGACGTGCTGATAAATCCTGAGCTCAAACTGAAGGTTTGGCTTTCAGCAGATTGACGGATTGTGTAAAGCTCTAAAGAGCCCAAAAATCCTATAATTTCACATCTTTTCCCTGGGTCAGCTTTGTGTTTCCGCTCTGCTCGTTGCCACTTGAGTAACACGATGCAAACCAATACTGGCACCTTAAACCGCAGCGGTCCTTGCTGTAGTGAGATGTCTTGCTTCCATGGTGAGGCAGCAGATTTGTTGCAGGGGTTGCAGCAATCTTGCTTCGTGTTTTCACTTTCCCCCAACGGTGATAGTGCTGTGCATCATATGTCGGCACTGACAAACAACTCCGGCTTTAATTAACAAGGCAGCCCCCCGAGGCTCCGTTGCTCATTGGCTGACGCATCCCATGGAGAGAGCTTTCTTAATGCCAGTGGGACGTCCCCAAGCCCTGGCTGTCTCTAACTGTCACACACTGTAGGCGACAGCGTGGCTGATAAATGCATGGTCACATTCGCAAGCCTTTTCTCTGTCTGACACGAACACATGACCGAACCTCCAGCGTGCAGCTGTCCAAGTTGTATATTCTTAAAGTTTTCCCTTAAAGAATGGCTTCCTAGTCAACTGGTCATTGTGCATTTATATTGATTTAATTATTGAATAACATCAGAACATGATAAAATGTGGTATTTTTTTCTTTCAGGAAGTAATTGTTTATGAGTCCTTACTAATATAATGTTGTTGTGTCACAGCAAGTCGTGAGTTATTCATTTACGCGCTGCCTCATGCTGCTGGAATCAGCAGCCTGTCGTGTTTGTGCTCTTCCAAACACATGTTGCCAACAGGAGAGTTGCTGAGTGCCCTCTGGTAGACAAAGCATGCAACATCAACACTCAGACGTGGTTGAAAGGTATATATAAATGCAGATCGGTCAAATAGCTAATAGATAGTTAACTGTCTGATTTGCTAATGATGATGTCACTGGTGCCATGCGGTTTGAGTTTGCTTTTTCCTTTTTTGTGACCCATCAGGCCTTCGTCAATTCATTTAATCAACCAACTTTTGGTTGATGACGATGCTGCGGATCTGGAAGCAGGATGATCACTTTTCTCTGTTACTGACAACACCGTATTCACAAACGTGTGAGGCCTGCTTAGAGATCGCATGTAACGCGTATTTGTATTAGGAACTTCCCAAAGCTGATCTAGGCTTCAAATGATCTTCTCCAAAAAAGGGGAAATGAGCATCACAGTTTCCCAAAGCTCAACTGCAAAATAGTGTATAAAGAGATTTGGTTTACTGGCATTGTGAATACCAGCAAGCCAGTTCTGGCATCCCTTTTGTTCATTTCTAATTAACACTTATAAATTGTTTCAGCTGTTAAGATGTTAATGAGTTAATGTGCAGGTGCTTTCATTTTTAGGTGCTATTGTAGATTCCATAGTAGGTTTAGTGCAGTTTTTTCAGTGCCTGTTTTAAGGAATATGAACATGTTTTTATTTTGCCCAATGAGAAATGTTACATGGCTTTTTGGCTTATTATAGTTTAAGAAAAAAAGGGGAGAGAGTGAATAAAAAATGTAGATTTAATTTGATTTGATTTTGTGACCTTATCATTTTACCAGCCTATAAATAGCAGCCCAATGGAGAGCTCCTGAGGGAGTCACATGTTACACTGGAAGGGCAAAGCATCATAGATTTCAGTGACAGTGGACCAAAATAGGTACATTTGTTTAAACCTACCTTCCTTGTGTATCTTCTGACCACTAGTAGAACTAGAAAGTAGTGTTTTGTTTTTGTTTTACTATTTCTTGTTTAATTTGAGTCAAACATCCGCACATGCACAGGTACAAGCATGCAAACAATGCAGTTTACATTCCTGCTGCCGGTTTCACATTATTCACTCAGATCAACAGTTGGTTGCAACACAGGGAAATAGTGTTCCTGTAAAGGCAGATAAGAAGACGGCAACCTCGCAAACGTGGGCGTTAACTGTATTTGATTTAAGATGTTTACAAAAATCAGCTACAAGGACGCACAAATACTATATTAATAAGGCGCATTGTTCTGAAGTACTGTTCTTGATGGCAGTGAAAGTGAAAGTCAGTGGTTTAACAGTCTGTCTGAGAAGAGAGCAAACCTGAGAACACGTTTGATGGCCTCTTTTGTGCATTTATTGAATCACTTGCACAGATTTTTTTCAGTTACTAACAAATAAAAACCAACAACAAGAAGACAAGTTATGAAAAATGTCACGAGCTAAGAATGAGTTGTATGTTCTTATCATGTGTGATAATATGTATTTGTTGATTTCTGAAGGTTGGAAACCAGTGGGATTAATGGCTGCCCTCTCCAGCGAGAGCTTTGTGAAACTGTCAGTTGTCTGTTTTTAAGGGTCTGAATGTAACGACACTTTTAACTGTCAGAATAAGAGCCTCTTTGTTTTCAAGCTCAAAGCTGTAAGCTTGGTGACAGTGCACACTGACACATAATAAGAGGCACATAAAAGCACGTGGGTAACTTGTTGTAGGCATATATATCCATTTCCTGCTTGTCGTCCTGAGCCGTCTTCCATCTTCCTGTCTCCATATTTTCATTGCGGTGAATGACAGGATGTAATTAGCTTCTGATTAAGATGCTGTCCCTGAGCCTGCGATGGATTAGGAGCTGCACTGTTATAAGGTTTCCACAGTAATTATCTGCTGCTGATTTGTACTCCCCCCCTTTTTTTCTTGCTTTTCACAACCACTCTCTGGCTTCTTGATTAATGAATGTTATTAAACAATGTAAACAAAAGACATTTCATTTGAGTAGTTTAAGAAAAAGACATTTTGGGGGGATAACTTCATAGTAATCATAATTGTCATTCAGCTGAGGTATTTTCCAGCCCTGTGATTTTGGTTAATATATAATGGTGCACTTGGCCGCGGAAGCTCTGAATGAATGACTAGCAGACGAGGGCTGTGAAGGATTTACAATAAAAGTAATGAAACCTAAATAGAGAGGGCACTCTTTAAGTGGCTCATTAAGTAATGGCTGTTTTCCTTTTCAGCCGTGTCCTTCTCTGGCATAGAGCAAAGAGAGAGCTCTGAAAGCCTGGCTTACTTCAGCCTTCATATCACTTGAATCCCTTTTCAACATTTTGTTTATGTGCACGATTGGAGGTCGCTTTTTCCAGCCTTGCAGACTTATTTTGTAGAAAGGTTGCGGTGTCACTAAGAGTTGTGTGTTGGGGAAAAGTATTGATAATGATTTCAACAACACTCTGCTGCAAGCAAATATAAAAGCTTTTGTGTGTGTGTGTGTGTTTGCTTGTTTGCAAGAAACAAGCTGTACCTGAGAAAGAGAAAGGACCTGAGTTTACCAGGCGACATATTAGAGTTGAAATGATGATATGGTTTATGTACTTTAAATAAAGTTAGCTGCATAATGTGACAAAGAACATGCCTCTTTGGCTTTATCCCGGTTTTAAACTAGGCAGAACTTGCAAGCCGAGAGCTCGAATAAGGAATAATTACTACTAAACGTAAGCGTAGAAGTGCAAAAGTCTTGGATCAACCTTTATTTCTTTACATTTTGCTGGGAAAATCGGTACGGGGTTGAGTTTGTGCAACTCTAACAAGCTTAAAAGTCAATATTTCGTATGGCCGCATTTATTTTTCAACATAACCTGAACTCTCTTATGTGATCTTCCTTTAATTTATTAAAGCAATCATAAGGATTAGTTCTCCAGGCTTCTTAAAGTACATTCAAAGCTCTTCTTTGGATGTTTCTGCCTTTTGTTCTGTTCTGTATCAATAAAGTTGAGTTTTGGGCTCCAGGGAGACCAATCAACGACTGAGAGCGCTACATTGTGTGTTCTTCTATCCAGATATACTTTTACTGCATCCTCAGTGTGTTTGGGTTGTGGTTTCGCTCATAAATGAAGCTGTTGCCAATCACTCACTTTCCAGATTGCATGGTTGATCAACGTCTGATGGTACTTTCCTACCTTCATTCATTCCATTGGCTGGCTGAAATATAGCCCCAAACCATGACAGAGCCTAAACTGCATTTTGCAGATGGCTCCAGTGACTCACTGTTGTATTTCTCTCCCGACATCCTGTGTACATATTGACAATTTCGGACAGAAATTGCAAATTTGGATTAATCGCTCCATAAGACCTGTTGCCACTGACTTTTCAGTCCAGTAATTTTTCATACCTAAGGCTTAAGGATGTCTTCTCGACAGCCACCGTTCCTTTGAGATACAAACAGTAGATAGATCAAGGGTGAGATAATCTCTCAGGTCCTGCGTCAGATCTTTAACCCTTTAGAGCCGGTCGGAGCGGGCACGCTCCGTTTTGCGTAACTATTTTTAAATCCCGGTAGCTCTGCAACCACGTGAGCTAGCGCAATAATTTTTTTTGCATATGAAACCGGAGGAGTTGTACTTACATCTCATGCCATCAGCTTGTCCTAGGTCACAGTTTCCTTCCACATAAAGCTTTGCAAAAACTGCATAAAAAGCGCTTGCAGGAACAAAAACATAATATTCCAGAAACTATGCACTTAATGAATACATATTATTAAAATCTGGGCTATAATGGTTGTATTGATGTATAGCAACTTGAAATGCTCCCAAAAATGGCTCCACACCATGTAAAAATATAATATAAGCTCTGGCGGACTTGGTTCTATGGTAGGTCTTAAAGGGTTAATGGATTTTATTCCTATTTCAAATGCTTTTTCTCATAGTTTTTTTTCCTTGCTACTATTTGTTTTGACCTCCACTTGTTCAATTTCTTCAAAATGTTCAAGGACGCACTGCACACCATGGCAAAAAAAGGCCCTGTTTTCAGCTAATAGCTCTATTGCTGCAAAAATAGTATTTTATGCCAACCTGTGGTATCATTAGATTTTTTTTATTACTTTTATAAGTAAATAAAATTTGAGCAGAGTAGATGAAGACGCTACACAATGTTTAAAATCTCTACAGCTGACACTAAAATACCATATTTGACCGCATTCAAGCTTTCACTTTCATGATACAGTTTAAAGCTTTTAGAGACCCGGGATGATTCAGCAACATGGTATTAGTGGCACAAATCTCAAGTCTTCAAAAACAGCATGCAGATTACAAATCAGCCTCCAGTCCATGTGGTCATGTTTTTCAGGAATGGCTTGTTTTCAAAGGCATGACTCACACAGTCGTGACATTGTGCAGAGTCTTGCTGCATGTTTTCTTAATAGATCGCTCTTGGTGTGAAAGCAATTAGCGTTAACAGTTGTCGACATGCTCTTCTGCTACCAACACTCACTACCAACACCAGCTCTGAGGGGAATAGTCTTTATAGGCCAAGCGATGCTGACAATAATTGCTCAGCACTCAGCTCCCCATCTGAAATAAGATACAGTGATATGTTAGGCTGCAATTTATTACAGCTCATTGTTTGTTGGTGTGTTGATTGCATTTGCAACATTTAGCCTTTTCTGTGTATGAGTTTCTGTGTGGGTGCAGGCGAAGCCAAATAAGGACTGTTGCTTCAGTGTTTTGTGCGATAGCTTTGGCAGCCATATAACAAGCCGTGGCCAAGATAATAGAGCTTAGATAAGAGGTTGGTTATGCAATGTGGAATTTCTCTCTTTCCTATTGCTACGTCGGCTCCATTCACTGTCTGGATGACTTTTGTGTGACAACAGTGGATTGAGCTGCCACGCTCAGTTGTGCCGTCGTTATGAAGCACCTTGTCGCCCATCCGCACTCTCAGAAAGACTGTGTGGGGGCAGGAGTTTGTCGCTCCTGATGCACTGTAAATGAAGGGAAAGTCGTTTTTCCCTCCATCTGAGTGATTATCGCCCTTTCACTGACCATTGTTATCCACTTCTGATAATGACTGTCAGGCAGTTTTCTTGATATATGGTGCAGTCGGTATTTCAGATGACCCTTTTAACAGAGTATATTTTCCCCTTGCGTCTTGTGGTTGCTTTTCATAGTGCAGTGTGGCTTTGAGGATTATTGCCTTATTTGTTATTATGATCTTCTTTATTTTATTAACTTTTCTATCTTCCTGTGAATAATATGACATAGCAAGTTTTTCAAAACTATCAATAAACGATAGTGACGAGCCTCTTGCATGTTGGGTAGCAGTTAAATCGATCTTTTCTGTGCTTGCTGCAAATGAATGCTGTTGAGTGCTCCAGAAAATCGGGGAGAAAACATACAGTCATGGTTCTGTGCAACAATTCAGTACTGAAAAACACCTTTGATATTGGGATAAAGTGCTAGAAAAGTCATTTTCTTGTTTTCCCACAGACACTGTTACATGACCAGTGTTTGAACATTTCTACTCATGAGTACAACAACCTAATATCACTTCATTCCACAGGCCGTTGGCATCTCCCATACAAACTTTTGTTGGCAAGATTTGCTTTTCTAAGCAATCTAAAAACAACAATAAATCTATCAGATCTTTATTTCAGAGTAGCATAACCACGGTACCATATGTAATTTTGTTCTGGAACTGGTTGTCAGATGGTATTATGTGGAACGAAGTTTGGAGACTCCCTAATCAGTTTTTAATTACCAACAAAATTAAAGATATTTCTTATAAATGAATACACAGAATTTATCCTTCTAAAGATTATCTTCAAAGCAAATTCAATTTAGACATTGATACAAGCTGCAGCTTTTGTAAAACTTCCAAGGAATCTACTACACATCCTTTTTGGTTTTGTAACCTTGTGCAAGATTTTTGGCAGAGTTTATGTGTTTTTATCTCAGAAAATGTATTTAAAGGATTTGTACTGTTTTGGAAATATGTTTTGTTTGGTCTGCACAAAAACCAAAGACAATTCAACTTTGATAACAGATATATGATTAACTTGTTAATTTTAATGGCTAAATTTCATATTCACAAGTCCAAATGTTTAGGAAGAGCTGTTTCGCCTCTTTTTATGTATTCTCCTTTGAACGTGTACAGTATCTTAATTCAATTAAGAACTCCACTAACCCAAAAGCTATAAAAACTATTGGTGTTTGTAAAAAAAATCAAGATCTTTCAATCACTTTGTTCTTTGGCTTGATCAGTTACTTTCCCCCTAACATATTTATATTGTAGGTTCTGAAAATTGCTCTTTTATTTGTTTGTCTATGGTATGCAATTTTTTTTTGTAAGTACAACACCATTAATATGGTACTGTTTAATTCTATTTTGTATTGTACTGATGTTTAAATAAAGGTTTGAATGTAAAAAAAAAAAACTATGACAAGCGACGTTAGCAACAACGACGGTAAAACCATCGTGTGGCTCCGTCCACATGTTTATTTTCACAATAAAGCTGAAAATCCTGTTGAGATTTTTCAAAATAAACTGCATCACGTGAAATAGAATGCAGAGTGTTTACGGATGAGAAGCTAAAAAGAGCCGTCAGGTGCTTTTCCCCGCAGCACGCTGTGTAATAATTAGTCACAAAGAAAATTGAGGCCGTTTCAACTGATGTAACACTCGACTCCAGGTACACGACGCCCAGCTGAAAACACTTCACGCAAGTCAAGCTGCCCGAGATTCACAGATTACAGAAAATGTAGAATTTTTGTTATTATATACGTCGGGACGATAAATCCCTTATGTCGGGATATGAGATTTTGGTTATATATCGCACAGCCCTAATTCCAGCAAGAAAGTCATAACAAGAGTTGTTCATTTCCATAGAGCATTTTCAAAAGAGCCATTCAGTCACCAGGCTTACATCGTGTTTTTTTTTTTTTTTGTCAGGATGGTGCACAAAAGCTAAAAATGTAGTTGTCAAGAAAAACTCAAAGGGAGTTTCCTGCTCTGATTTGTGACTTTTAAATCCTTCTTCTCCATCCGTCTTCTCGGCAGTATTCAGTGACTTTCCCGTAATTCAAAACTCCAATGCTTAGAAATGACCTGAGGGTGTAATATAAACCTGTAGCACGTTGCTCGTTGGACACTTACTTTTTTCATGTTACACTTAGGATATCATGAAAATAAAATGTGACTGTAGAATATGTGGAAACAAACAGATCCCTTCGTGTATTAAATGATGCTTTATGAGAAAAAGAGAAAAAGAATGATTATATGTGTTTGGCCTAAATGTTGGGCCACATTTGGCTAAAGCTGATGGTGTTGAGTCCTGCCCAGATATCATGAAGCCTGTGACATTTGGACTTCCAGCGATCAGCTCATTTCATAACTCCTGGGCCATATCTGACCAACTGAATACTCGCTGGTGCCGCAACCAATCCACAGCACAGCCACAAGTAGCCCAGATGAAGCCCAAAATAAGTTTGCCAGATATTGTTTTAAAATAATATCACTTTTGTTTTTATAACAGTATAAGAAGTCACTGAAGAGGGATCACATTGTGGGTTTTTACTTTACGATTATGTGGTTTATGTGCTGTTTTAGAGGGTTTTTGATGCTGCCAAGATTAAATTACAGGGAGAAACACAAAACCCTTCTGGCGAATTTATTATGTATTGATTTGCCATAACTCGTGTTCAGTTTAAAGCTAATATAAACATAGTTCGTGCTTTAACACATTTCCTATAATGGTTACACTTTTGCTCGAGAGGCAGTCTCCATGGTTCTGTATGCGTCTGTTGAAGGTTTCGTCAGTTTTATAACAGGCTTGACCTGATGCCAGCGCAGACATTTACTTTATGAATCCTCGGGGCGTCTATGAAAGTCAATGTTCCGGCTGTGTGCTCAGCAGAGTGAATAGGAAGAATGTGTTTGAAATATAATGGGACATATAATAAGGGATATGTAACACAGCCACCGCTGCAGTAAAAATCTGCAAAGGCAAGACAATCGCTGTCACGCAGAGGGATCTGGCAGGAAGATCTGCAGAGAAAAAGTATTGTCAGTATTTGTTTCCTCTTTCTGTACAGACAGCACATATATTCAGTTTTCTGGTTTTTTCCGTTTTTTTCTCGTATTCTGCAGGTTGTTTGCCCATAGATCAAAGGCAGTAAAATGCATCTGCTCCCCTCTTGTGAACAGGCCACACAGCTCATTTCAGAGGGGCCACTTTGTCAGCGCGTCTGAAACGAGGACACGCACCTTAGAGCCAGCAGGGCTCTACCCAAGGCATGGAATTAGATCAAAAATTACACACACACACATTCAGAGCCTGAGCACAAGGCCAGTTGTAGAGTCAATAAAAAAACAGACAGCGTGTGAGAGAGAGAGAACATAAACAGAACTCTGCCAAGCTACTGTTTGCATTCCACATCTCTTGGCTTCACGGCACCGCTGCTGCCTCAGACGCGTGTAGTTTAAATACCATGCTATTCATAGGCACACTTATAATGATTTGTAAGTATGACCTTTAATGAATCAAACTGTCTACTCCAACAAAACAGTTAGTTTGATTCCATATTGTCATTTATTAAAACTGCACTAGAAAACCCTTAAAACTCTTCAAGCTACACTTGAAAACTCTTAAACCGAACAGTTACTTTAATGCAAATGTGTTTTTTTTCCCCAGAATTTCTCTTGTTATCATTGTTTAAATAAATTAACACCAGAGAACATCTGAGGATCTCATTCTGTCTTAAAAAAAACTGCATACTACAAATGTAATCGTGTAAACAGTGGAAGGGAGTTTATCATTTTTCATAGTGATACAGTTCGTGCTTTTTATTGATTGCTTTTCTGGCTTGGCATCTGTCGTGACTGAAAGCATTTGTGTGGGATATTAAAGCTATTTTCTGGCTTTGTGAATAAAGACGGATCACGCTTCAATTTATGCCCATTAAAAAAATCTTTAAAAGAAAAGTCAGCATGGTGTGTGCTTGAGTTTAGGTTCAGCGGGACATGCTCTATGCTTGATTTAAATAAGGGATGTACACGTATTGGCTGAATGTCAGTATTTGCCAGCACTGTTTGATTGATATTAGCATATCCTAAAATAAGACGATGTTTACCATTATCAGGACTGTTTTCTCATCTTAATTTTGTTCGGTAAAAAAGTTGGAATAAAGGAAACAAATGGTAAAACCAAAATAAGGAAATGGAAAATTATCTGTATTGGAATAAACCAAATTAATAAGAGGAGCTTTAATAACCATTGTTTTTTTCATCGCTAAATTGCTTGATGTCATCTGCAAACAACCGTATTAGATCGATACTCCAAGCTTATCTATTTTGAATTACAAGTGGGAAAAGATGGATTGATGCATTCCTACTTTTCACAAGTTGCCCTGGTGACAGGAAGTCTGCTCATGTGTACTTAGTAAAAGGTCAAAATGTTTAAATGTCAGCAATTGTACATGTGTTACAACGTTAAAACACCTGTAATGATATTACTGTCTGTATATTTGTGGTTTAGGTATGTTCCTGAGATTTTAGTCTTAGGTCGTCTAAATCAGGCGTGTTCATGCTGGTGCAAATGCTCCACGTGCTTTGTTAGTATTATTGTGAATGTGTTATGCGATGTACTTGCAGTCTCATAAAAAGATTGCATCAAAGAAAGGGACCAGGAGGACTACGACCACTTTTAGTCAACTGCCATCTTTAAAGTCTCTTTGGACAGAGTCAAAACAGAGTCACTCTGCCATCAGTTTTCTATTGAGTGCGGCCAAGCTGTTTGTGATCATGTGGCAACTGTGATTAATTGACAAAAATCAAAAATCTTTTGCAGTCTACATGCAACAGAAATGGAAAATGGCCTGCATTTGTATAGTGCTTTTCTAGTCCCTAAGGACCCCAAAGCGCTTCACACTACATGAAGCGCTTCAGACTCAGACAGGGTGAGTGACACTACATTTAGTCATTCACACACACATTCACACACTGGTGATGGCAGCTACATTGTAGCCACAGCCACCCTGGGGCGCACTGACAGAGGCGAGGCTGCCGGACACTGGCGCCACCGGGCCCTCTGACCACCACCAGTAGGCAAACACGGTTAGTATCTTGCCCAAGGATATTTGGCATGCAGCCAGGAGGCAGCCTGGGATCGAACCACCGACCTTCTGATTAGTGGCTGACCTGCTCTGCCAACTGAGCTACAGCCACCCTGGGGCAAGGATAGCTCAGTAGGTAGGGTGGTCGCCCCAGGAAGGTCGGGGGTTCAAATCCACTGAACAGGTACCCCTGAGCAAGGTACCGTCCCTACACATTGCTCCCCGGGCGCCTGATTTGCGGCTGCCCAATGCTTCACTGAGTGAGTGGGTTAAATACAGAAAGAGTAATTTCCCCACGGGGATCAATAGAGTATACATTATTATTAAATTCAAATGAATATTTCAGCAAAACCTTAAGCGATATAAAGTAGAAATTTCAGAAATTCCTCCAAAAATAGAGACGTTGTTGTTGCAGGATGACGATTTATCTGCAAACTTGCATAGACACTGAGCAGCCTTGCTTTTATAGGAATATAACCAGAGTACTAGTTGAGTTGAGGTCTCTAGTGCTTGGCAGAGAAGTTGATGCAGACTGACTGATTGAAACATATTGTCTGTATTTCTAAATTAGGTGGCAGTAACTTGCAGACCTTTGCCAGCCTTTCTGAGAGTCATTGTTTGTGATTGGAAGTGGTCCCCCAGAAGTTCATGATGTTGCACACTCAACTTTTAGGCAACCAGCTGGTCACTGCAACTACTTGCAGTTTCAAAACATTTGAAACAACCACCAAGCAAGTACAGAGTTTACCTAGTCGCAGTGATGTTGCCACCTTTCTTTAAGGTGTAACTGAAATACCATTAGGTGTTTAGTTCAGCGTGCAGGACTTTGTGCTATGGAGCTGGCCAGATAAATTCTCTTTGTTGTCTGAGCCAACTGATTTGGATATTTGTCTTCTCAAACGTAACTTCTGCAGGCAATATCTAGAAAAGTGCACGTGTGAAAATTTTTAAAAAGAAAAAGGCCACTTAATGAGACAACTTGAGGAACTAAATAAGCAGTCCTCTCTTCTAGTCAGCTTTCCCCAAGGCTTGATATCAGTTCCCCAAAATGTGTCACTGGTGTATAGCAAGCAGTGAGCCAGCACACCAAAAGAAACAATCAGACGAGTAGAGCTAAAAAAACAACAACAAAACAAACAGACAATGGTGAAACAGAAAGAGAGAGCATGGGCTGAGGTATTCAGGCGTCCTGCTTAATTGTTTCCTGGCAGCAGGAGTAAGCTTGTTCTCAGTGCATAAATCCTCCTATTTTCATTTATGTGCTCCAGGTGTTGATGAAACAATTCCCCTTGCTGGATAATCATATTTCTACTTCCCACTTGCCAAGACACTGAAATGGTAAAGAGGATGGACCCCCCTCCCGCCGAACTGACACATCACACACACCACTAGCTCTCTCCGTGTATGTGTGAATGGATCTACTTGGCGTTTCAATTTGCACAATAATGCGAGAGGAGAAAAGCGGTTATGCTCACTGACAGGCTACACCAGAGGGGTCGGTGTGTGTATGCATGTGTAAGGCCACGCAACAAAAAAACAATCATTTATAATTTGTCAGCCTTATATTTAATGAGTAAATCAGTCAGTCAGTCAGTAAGCAGGACAGTTTATCACTTAGTCAATCTGGCAGCTGGTTAGTCAATTAATAAGGTTGTGAAGTCACTTAGTCTTCCAATGAGTTGTCATGCAGCATCGTCGCTGCATGTTCTCTGTAGAGGAAACTGATGAGGACGCTGGTTTTGATTTAATCTCAAAATATGAGAACGTTTTCACCCAAACTGAAAATGATAGGCCTCCCCCGTAATAAAATCGCAAATAGCACTTAAGGAGCAAATGTGCGTTTAAACTCTTGATTTGTATCTTGCCCCCACTCCTCGATCCCCCCGTGCCCTCTCTTTTTCCTCTTACGTTGAATGATGTGGCATAAAGAGCTGTTTTATGACTGCCAGAACAAGCCTGTATTCCTAGTAGCTGCCAGTCATTTCCTGGCCCGTGGCATTGCCTTTATCACTCATGAATCCTATAAATGTAACTGTGGGTCACATACCTCTGGAGGCCTCTCCAAGCCTCTGTAGCTGCAGGCAGGAATGTTAAAACCAAAGGCAGGCTCAACAGTGTCGGCGCTGTCATCGAACTGAGATATATACTGCTGCGGATTCACATAAAGGTGCAGAACTCCTCCCTGCAGTGCTGTACTTGTGGTTTAAGGCAGCCTGTTTTGGAACTTAGGGGTGTGGCATTAGCAAAGTAATCACGTTACGATTTAAGAAACGCCACAACTCAAGCACTGACAGGAAATCCAGAATGCATCTGCACCTCTGACGCTGTGAGGTGGCCTGCTTTGCTCGCACTACCCATTTGACGTCATTTTATTAACCAGTCTGCTCTTACTTACCGTCTCACACTCAGATCCATGACAGGAATCTAGAGGAGACAAAGAGAGCAAAGAGAGCTAATGTGTGTTTTTTGACCCCCTTCGGCAAAACAGCAGGCATTGTTTGCAGGAGAAGAAGACACAATGGTGTTTCTGTTCAAAGCCAGCACAAGTGAAAGCCTGTCAGGGCTAAAGGAAAGCGAAGGGTGGAAAGATAGAGAGGGAGTGAAAAAGGTCTTTCTCACAAACGCCACCTGTTTGGATACTGGCTGTGGTCATTTAACCTGCAACTTGCTGCTGTTACATCAACAGAGAGGAGTTTGGCCAGTGTTCCGTCTTTTCTGCAAGTTTCCAAGCACTTCATAAAAAAGAGAACACGAAAACCTAAAAGCTATGCTAAAAAAGGTGGTACTAATTTCAACAGATTCCCCTTCTTTGCTCAGCAAGTACTAGAAGTGAAAATTTTGTCTCAAAAACAAACGTTCGGTTTAACATCTCAGTTTTGAAATGATTTATTACAGCAGAAGAATACAGTATTACACTGCCAGCTCATTACTCCTCGCAAATATGCATAAAAACTGAGGAGTGAACTGTAAATATCCTCCAGGAGCCTATAGGTAGATGCTGGAGCAGTTGAAACAGCAGGGATGCAGGGCACCAGAAGACACTGTACCTGTAAATGGTGCGGTACGGCTCAAGTATCTGCCTGAACTAGCTCGCAGGTTTGCTCCATTCATTTAAAAATTGCTGGCGAATTCAATACAGTTTGTATTCTCCTTTTTAGCTATCAAAAACCAACACTGGCTGTGGCTCAGGAGGTAGAGCGGGTCGTCTGCTAATCGGAAAGTTGGTTTGATCCCTTGCTGCTCTAGTCTGCATGCCAAAGTATCCTTGGGCAAGATACGGAACCCCGAGTTGCTCCCGATGCATTCAGTGGAGTGCGAATGTTAGATATAAAGCACTTAAGCACAGGGAAACAAGCGCTTGAATGAAAGAGACATGCTGTATAAAGTGTTTGGAGTGCTCGAGTAGAAAAGCACTCTATAAGCACCCATTTACCTTATTAAACCAGATGATGCTGTGCCGTGATATTTCTTTCCCATGCATTGGGAAAAGAGCACAGCTCCTGGTAAATCCCCTGCTTCTCCATCTGTTTTGTCCAGCTCTGGGCACCGGTCATGGTAACCACATTGTTAAAACCGGAGGCTATTATTCTTCTTCACATAGAAGACATCACTTAATGCACCTAAGAGCCGTTGCGGGTTTAGTGAGAAAAGGTCATATTTATATTTCCCACTGCAGCGTATGACCTCATGTAATATTTGTGTCATTATTGAGTCGAGGTGCATGATACTGACAGATGTTTTTTTTTTGCTGTTACATAATATATTGTTTCTGCTCTGCTGTGAATAAAAACTAGACAAATATCAGCAGGTTTCCCTGAATGTTAATAAGTGAAACAAGATAAACAACTTGCTCTGTCTCTGGAGATGCCTGCATTGCACCGCAGCAGATTCAAGGAGTTTAACTGTTGTTTGAATGCAGCTTAACTATGCATGCTTACAGTCTCAGCACTCTGTTAAAAGTATACCCGAAGTGTCTTAGCATGCTAGAATGGTACATTTGCTAGACGACTGATAAAACTACAGTTTGTCCGTGTCCATTTTTCAAAAACAAAAGCAGAAACATGGAGATTCTGGAGAACCAAGTAGCAGCTTAGGTTACTTAAGGTACTTAAGGTATCTGCTATTACATTTACCAGTTTTGGTCACTCATAGAGCAGAGCTGCAGATCGGTTACAGGTTGAGTGAGTAATAGCTTTCCTCTATGGTTATTTAGGATCACTTCACGTGAAGTAACAACAACAGGATCCTGCTCTAGAAGTTATATAGTGATGTGAGTTCAGGTTTAGTGGATTCATTCATTAGCAAAATGTTGAGAAGAACCACTCAGGGCTGCATGGGCAGACTTGCTTGCTTTTGAAATGTTGCCTGGTTGCTTTACTGCTTGTGTATGTGGTGGGTCTGAGAGGCAGCCTGTCAGAGTTAATCAGCCTACAACAACCGGCTAAAAGCAGACATCCTGACTGCAGTGTGGTTCACACAGGCGCACACGGACAAATGGAGGCAGACAGACATGCAGCGTCTCACGTAGATGTTGATGCTCATGTACTGCTTGTATAAAAGGGAGGAGGGGGAAAAAAAACAGTTGTTAACAGACTTTTCTTCCACCGGCAAGTCGTTAATGGAGGCTTGGTTAATGGTGACTGACTGAACGTGCAGAGATACAATGCAGCCCTGCAGTCATCGAGCCAGGGCTTCAATTGGATTGGATGCCTGAAGACATTTATTCAAACAAGATGAACTGTTGATCCCCCCTCTGCTTCCCGGCAATTTCTCTTATGTAGCGCTACAAGAGGAGGAAGAAGAAAAGGAAACAAGCTTTCCCTTCCAGGCACATATTTCTTACAGCAGCAGTACATGAAATTCAAGTACAAAGGAGGGCCGCGCTATTGGATAAATCGCCTCCTACAAATGGAGCATCACCACCAAAGCCCAGCAATGTTATGTGTATTTTTTAGGGTATAGATAATTTAACAGCACCAGAAAATAAATTTGAATAAAAAAAATAGAAGTAAATAAATACTGCTTATTCTCCTGTGATGCTTTAAGTCATTTTCTGTGCATGCAGCTGATATGCGAGCTGATGTCATCAAAATATTTGGGCATTCATGCTAATGGGAACATTTTTGCTGAGATGCTGATTTTAGACTTTAATGCTAATTAGCAAATATTGTCAGGCTAAACAAATGGATGGGGGGGAAAAAATCAGGTGGAGGGCAAATGAGACAACGCTCGGCACAGCGGTGAGTCTCCGGCATCATGAATCGCACATTCACCTGAAATTGGCAAAGCAGCACAATGTAAATGGTTTTAAATAAGCTTTGGCCTCCGAGCAGCGAAGACATAATTGTCTCTATTAGCTCCAGACTCAAGACAGCACTAGTTTGCGCTGAGTGAGTGTGCTGATAGTTTCCCTGCTTGTTCAGACACGTCACATTGAAATGGCTGATAAGTGTGAACGATAAATAGCTCTAACCCGAGGCCTACTGTGTTTATATATGCGTATCTGCATGTGTTTATATATATAATATGCTTCATCTGTCAGGTCAATCTCAGCTGTAGAGGAACAACAATCCTTCCCCCCTTCCCTTTCTGATATGTTTCCTTGTATTGCTGTTAATCATTATCTAATTGGCATGCAGGCTTGCGGGTAAAGACTTGCATCGGCCCACGCTCGTAGGGCCACAACGGTGGATTAGAGCCATGCAGAAATACCAGCAAAGGCGATGTGATGAGCCAGTGTACGACCACTAGTAATGAAAACAGAAGTGGCAAGCAACACCTCTGCCAAGGCTGAATAATTATGCTATGCTTGTTTGTTATTTGTCATGTGGGTTTTTATTGAACGGCACTATTTAAACACGATTTCCACGGTGCTGAGCATGTAACTGGATACCAGAGTCACCTAGAAGCTCCTTTAAAGGAACCACAGGCTGCGCAGTGGTGAATATGGAGGAATCTAGATAAAATGTAACGCAACCCTTCAAACAGCTGTTAATTTTTATTATTGAATGCATCACCGGTTAATAATTTAGTTCATTAACAGCATTTTGGGTTGTCTGATGGTTCTCATCTAATTCTGTTAAAGTAAGTCTGTGTCTTTCGTGTCTTCAAACTGTTGTTCTGATGGTAGAATAAAATGTGTATTTTCTAACATGCAATTGTAATGCTGCCTTTAAGCGTTCCTCTCACTGCGGCGGTTCTGCTTGCTGAACGCACCGACGTTACACACTATTTGCAACTTGAATCTAACAGCTGTTATGTATTCCGTGTCCTGCGTTAAACTCTCTGAATGGTGAACTGGGGGCTCGTTGACATAACAACCAGCCAAAAACCCAAAGAAACTGCCGATGCTGTAGAGCTCTGCTTCAGTTATTTAGATAAATCGAGCGTAGATTTCGTAACGGAATGAGAGTCTGTGTTTATGTTTTTCAGACTTAGCAAATATGAAAGCACTTCAAAGCCCATGTCTCCTGTTGTTTGCGGAAATATCTTACTATAATGATGATAGTGTATGTAAGTAAGTTTGTTCTGTAACTCCTCCAATATGCGTTAATCAGTCTGGACTTAAATAAACTGTTAAACTAGGATAGGGTTATCAACACCTATACAGCTTTTGGAAATAAGTTTTCTAACACCCAGATCGTGACAGATTCATCTCAGAACTAATGGTGATATTAAGTCTGTTACGTGTATGTTGTTGTTGTGCAGTGGCACTTTGGAGGGGATCGCTGGAACGTTGCATGCATATCTATCATACAGTAATAGTGCCTGTAATTTACTCCTTATCCAGTGAATGTTGCTGTTGCTGATGAAGCTCAAAAGAACAGCATGATAAATGAACGTACATGTGTGTTTTTTCATACATGAGCAAAGGGAACAAGCGCCACAGGTGTGGCAAAAAGTAGATATTCTTGAAGGGACGACTTTATACTGTAGTTAAAGTCCAGTTGGTGTTTTGCTCTACATTGTCGTCTAATCAAATGACTTGGACTGTGTGTAATTGTAAGTGTGCTGTAAAGCTCTTATATAATACTTTTATAGTACTTGTGAGTGTTAATGAATGTTAATAAGCACTTAGGAACCACTTTCTGTGGCTTGACTGTTAGACTTCATGGTTCCATCTTCCACAGATGAATGACATGCATTTGACTGGCAGTGAGTGGTCATTAGATTAAAAGCTTTAGGGGTGGGATCATCATCCTAATGATAATGTGTACCAAATATATTCTCACTGCAGTACATTAACAATTTGCTCTATATCTTTAGACTCTTTAAGCAAAGTTAGTGGAGTGAAAGTGGTAACCTTTACAGCCCAGTGTCCAAAGGCTAAGATGTCAGGTGCTGAAGTTGCGATGATGTATATAATCTCTTGTAAATTCAGGTCCAGCACTAATTATAATACATTCAGGGCGCTGAGCTCCTTTTTACTTATTTATTTATTTACTTATTTTTTGTGCTGTGTAAATTGGGGCAGTTAAATATGATTAAGGTTAGTTAGCCTCACTTCAGTCGATCTACAATTATTTCCCGTTCATGCAGAATGCCAGTTCCTTTTAGCAGTAATAATCATGAAAATAACTATTTGTGTAGCACCTTTCATCACCAGCACAGGGTGAATTACAGAGAATGAAATGGTAAAAATAAAAATCCATTAGATTGGATGAATCTTTAATGATCCTTGCGGGGAAATTGGGTTATCATAGCAGAAGAGAACAGGATACAGCAGGATACAGATAAGGACGTGAAAGATAAGAAGCAGCAAAGGTTTGAATAGTGAGCAAATCATCCATGTTGAAATTAATACCACAAATTTTTTTAAAGTGTCATCAAGTGTCATGATGAAAACAAAGAAGATCTAATAAAATGAAAACTATTTTTGTAAAGGCCTGCGTCTTTTGAAGATCTTAAAGTGCTTACTGACGCTAACGTTTGAGGATATTGGAGGATTTCTGTGAAATGGTAGCTGCCTGTAAAATGTGGTTAAAAAAAAGGTCATATTGCTTTATGCTGTTAGTGTTATTGCCTTCTTAGATATGTGGGAGATTAAGAGAGGCACTGAGAGCGCACAGTAAATCTTTATTATCCCTGAAGGACAATTTGCTTTACAGCAACCAGTCATTAGCACGCAGCAGAGATATAACAGGTACACTACACATCAACATGTAGAGCCAGGAGCCAGTGTGTGTTGAATTTATTGTGTGGAGAATACTCAGCATCTGCTGATAAGTGCTGTGGAAGTGCGATGGCGTTATCTTTGTCGAATCGTCATATTAAGATGCTGCTTTCCCTGCCATATTTATATTTGATCACCATTTGTTACAGTGTCCTGGACAAATGTTAATGAGCTTAAAGTGATAGATTAGCTACTGAAATTCATCGGTTTAATGATGCACCTGTTTTTTCTTTTAGCTCATTTTGTTATAATGTACATCTGTTTGACATTTTGATGGAAAAAGGATTTTTTTACAGTAGATCTAAAATTAAGTGAAATAATAGCAAAAGAACTGATGAACTGATGCACAAATGAAACAAAAGTTAGCTTAAAGTTAGCAAAAATTGATGCTAACGTTAAGCATCCACCAAGCTACCACAGGTCGACCTAGAGACTAGATTAGGAGAGGCTTGGATGCAATGCTCTTTAGCCCCTTAAAATAAAAGTGAGAAAATGTTATTACACATCATCACAAATATATCAGCTTTATTCTGTACTCTATCAGCTTGTTTAGCATGCTATTAAAGCTATTTGATGTTTAGAGGTGTTGCTAGGTAAGCTAAGCACTTACTCTCAAGTTGCTTTGTAGCAGTGGTGGTTTGGGGTAATCTAAAGCCTTGGCTTAGTGGACTTTTTCATTCAGATACCTTGTGATAAGGGAGCCATCACATTATCGTGCTCATCGGGGGAGGAGTGCACCAACTTTTTTGTGGGTTTTTGTTGGTGGTGGTGTTGCTTTTGTCTCCCGTGGTTCACAGCACTGTTTGTTTGTGAGCAGTCCTATTTTGGAAGAAGAGCTCCTCTGGTTTGGTATCAGTTTCTAGACCCCATGATAGTTGTGGTTTTAGCGGTTGAACTGGCCGGTCTGTCTGCCTGACTGGCAGCCCTGTAAAAGGTGTGGGGCTCACAGTGATCCCAGTCACAATAGAACAATACGCCAAGGCCTTGGCTGCACGGATATCTTTTTAATCACTGAGGCAAGAAGCCATATAACAACAGGAAATATCCATCAGCGGTAATTGTGGAAGGATTCCAAAATATGGTGGAGCACTGTTTCAAGATCACATCTATCTACTTCCTGTACTGCAGACTTAAGCCAAGTGTCACTGTAAGACATTTCTCTTTGTAGGATGAGTTTGTACTTTGACCAAATGCAATAAAGCACGAGTGGGTTTTAAGCCAAGAAGAAGGTGAAAAGAACCTTTTGGCCTCAATTTACTACATATGAGATTACTTTGTCATTTAAAGTTCCCTATGCAGAAATCTGTTCCTCGGTCAGTATTCGAGAAACACCATTATGAAGCTAAACAAAATGAAATTATGTTGTTTGCTTATAGTGATTCAACATGTATTTCTTAACCATACTTTCCTTCAGAGTCTTCTTATCATCCATCAGTGCTTGTACTTGATAAGTAGCAGATGGCCACCTAATCAATCACTGCTGTGTTCATCTGACCCACTTTCCCAGCTTATGTTTTCATTTCTTTTCTTCCAGGTCATGTAGCTCTGCAAAGGTGGACGGCTGAACAGCAGATTGTAGACTTGTAACTTCTTTTCATGTCACTGGTCAAGAAATCAAGACGTGGCGTGGAAAGCTTGGCGAAACAGTGTACTCTAATTAAGCATTTAGTCACTTCATTCTGTGTTTTAGTGAGTTTTTATGTGGACGCTTGTGTTGGGGCAGCTTTTAAAATTCAATAACTCGTTATTCAAAAGCAACACTAGCTCAGTTATATTTATACACCTATTTATTAAATCCTTTCCCGAGCATCCGTATGTTCGTGTCAGTCTGTTCCTCTCCTCTGTGAAAACATTAAATACTGCACTGCACTCAAGGTTTCTAAATGCAAGACGAAACACTATCCCTGTGCAAGCCAAACTAATCTGTACTCGCAGTTTGCAGTGTCAATATTTGCATATAAACCGGCCCCTGATAGTGACCTCTAGCAAGATGTTTCATTTCTCATCTCTTTCCTCATCTCCTTATTTCCTTTGCCACTTTTTTCTCGTCCTCCTCTTGTCTTGCACTCTTCCCCCCTGAGCGTCCTTGTCAGTGTCACAAACAGCTATGGAGAAAAGAAGGGAGGTCAATAGTTTGTCTCCCCGCCTTGTAAATAATGTGACTCAGAGGCTGACAGAATGAGTTTGGATGGCGGCAGCAGGGAGAAACTGGCTGGAATATTTTCTTAACTACCGCCGCCACCGCTGCCCCCTTAACCCCTCCAGCTTGACTTGTTTAATCTAGGTGACAAATACTTGTCAGACTTTGTGCCGCATTTCTTTTCTGTTTGTTGTCCTTCTTTAAGGGAGTTTTTCTCCTTTTCTCATGTCACTGCTGGCATTTTAGCTGAGCAAAGAAGTGTTTTCTTGTCAAAGAGCCATGTAATCGAATTACCCTCCGCATGGGTTTTGATGTTAAACGCGAGTCTGTTGCTGCTTCGGGAATTTCAATGCACTGAGATTTTACGCAGTCACACTCGGATGCGGCAGTCCGCTGTACACGTGTGTTAAGCGGCGCTCGTGCTTATGTGTTGACATTTGGTGCACACGCGCATCAACTTGTCTGTAAGCGTTCGTGCTCACCGATGCCACGGGGTGCACACGCTCCACTGGGATTTGAGCGTTGCAGTCCACTGCTAGGGCCCGGGAGAGCTCTGCTTTGCTGTAACCGAGCAGCTCAGCGGATGGGAATGATGTGGAGGGGGCGGGAGGGTGGAGATTTCCTGTGTTGCCTGTGGTACTCGGGGTGAACACCAGTGTCAAGCGTTGGGTTACAGTGGTGAATGCAGTGCTGCACATTCACCAGTGATTCTATCTTTGCATTCAGCAGCACCTGGCACACTTGTTAAATGCATGCAGTAATCTCACATGCATATGTGCAAGTTCATATTGCATGGAGCAGGGGTGGCAAACTTAAGGCCCAGGGGCCAGAATCAACCCAACAAAGACCCTAATCCGGTCCGCTGGACTGTTAAACGTCAACGTGGTCATTAATTTTGGACATTTAACAGTATTTTTAACTAACGAAGACCTCTCCCATGTTCATTCATGTCAAATCAAAGTAACTAACAGTAAATGAGGCAATGTGAACATTTATTTCTTATCTACTAAGCACAAAGAGTCGTTCTAATCCATTTCTTGTTTTTGTTACATCAGCATCAGATAGAAAAACGATATACTGTTTTTTTGTCATACTGTTAGTTTTCTTATATTAAGATATCTCCGGGATTAAAAGTGCAGTTAACCTTTCACTGGTCTGGGCCACTCAAAATGAACGTGGGCTGTATGTGCCCACGTTATAAAATGAGTTTGACATCCTTGGCATAGAGCATAGAGCACACTTGTTAATGCTTTAACATGTGCGATGCAACATTCACACATGCACGCGCTGTTCCAAAAAAAGTCAGTGTCACCAGTCTGAAGACGGCGATGATGGCGGTGTCGCTCAACGACAGGTTTGCTCATTGTTATCATCTGCTGAACGGCATGATAGAAAAAAGCTACCTTATCCTTCTCATAGACGTGCTCCCAAAGCCTGGTTAGGTTTCAGGTTAATTTTTCCCCCCTTTTCTCTCAAACACTTCAGTAGCCGGGTTTGAAATGCCACTCCAGCTCCAAATTGACTCCTCAGGGTTTCTTTCCTTTTCCTATCTGTCATTCAGCATTAGGCTGAAGGGAGAAATTCAGAAGCTGCGCTCCCTTGCCTGTACCCCGGAAAATGCTTCAGTGGAGCAAATTATATGTGTCATTTTCATTTATGCATATTGTTTTAGGTGATGTGATGTTTATAATCCTTGCAGCGGGAGCAGATTGCGGCGCTAGTAGCGACGGAGGCCTCTCAGCTAATCGCAAAACATTGCCACGTTATTGATTTTCATCATGGTTATGGTAATATATTTTTCGATTGTAACTGCTGCCCTCCTACTCCGGTTGCGCTGTGTATATCAGGTTGCATTATTCACACAGTGCCTCATTTGATTACAGGCGCCAGACAAGAAGGTCAGAGGCGGATCTGATGACCGTGCAGTTCACAAGCCTCTGCAGCGCTTTGTAGGACATCCGACAGAGTCTCTTGTCTAAAGGCGCCCGGCGTAATGAATGGTCCGAAGTGTTTTTAAACGGGCTAGCCGTGATCCATCTAATTGCTCCCCACTCAGTGTAATTACAACTTTGTGTGCACTTTGCTTGGGACTTCACACTGGCAGAAGCTAACAGGGATGCTGTTTTAGCATTTTTCTTCTCTGGGTTTGATTTCTCCCTGCTGGCTCAGCAGTGGGACAAGCATATTTAAAAGACAGATTGCTTCATTCTTTGATTGGTGTGCCGTTTATTTTTATATTGTGTTACTTTCCTTACTGCTGTGAAGACATTGTATCTCCTGCAAAAGCAAGAGTTTGGCTGATGCAGATCCAAGTTTCAAGTTCCAAGTTTACCAAACTACTCTCAGTAACCAAGTCACTGTAGAATGCTAATTTTAGCTCAGTTAATATCATCTGTTCTTGACCATGGCCTTTCATCAGTTACAGGGGCCTGAAATAAGAGGTGGGCAACAGGCAAGACAAAGAGCTTTGAGCAACCAGGTAGTAAACCCAGAGCATCTTATATGCTGGTATCTCGTCTCTCGGAGATTACTTTTAAAATATGTGATCCCTCGCAATTGTATTATGAGCAAAAACCCTGAGCAAACTGTAGATTCTACAGGCTGCAGGCATCATCATGTGCACGTTTATCCTCTATAAGAGTACGACGGGGCACAGGTAATACAAACACGGAGGCAAAAACTCTCAAATGCTTGCTATAATCAGCGCATTTATTGGCACTGCAGTAAAAGCAAGTGGAAGATTATTAAGGGGTAAAGTTAATATCCACTGAAACAAAATGTAATGTCTTCCGTAAAACTCTCACCCTGCAGTTTACATGCATATAATATTTATTATATTTATAAACAGCTCTTCATAGGTAAAATAAAGGTGCTCATTAGATAAGCGTTTTTACATCTTGTTAGGCTGCTCATTCCATAAAAATTACACAAGACTATTATAAATAACCATTCACTTCCATAACGCACATTAAACTGAGGATGTAATATTCTCTAAGCCTGCAGCGCGTAAGCAAAAAAAATTTCAAAAAAGGGAAAACCTCAGACGGATTTAATAGAACAAAAACCCAGCAACGTGCATCAGGGGCTATCTGTCAATAATTGTAAGCATGCTAGTCGAATCGGCTCACAACTAGGGCTGCCACAAACGATTATTTTGATAGCCGACTAGTCACACATTATTTTTTGCGATTAGTCGACTAATCAGATCATCATCCATTGAATGTAAAACGTACAGCTTATTGCACCAGCAGCATCTGCTCTTATATAACTATCATTAGCTTACAGCTTTAAGTGTTTAAGGTATGTGCTAACTAAAAATAAAGACAAGATGATAGTTTATTAAATTTTAATGAAATTTGCAGATTGTTTCGGTGAAGTTTAATAAACTCCTTGCTATCTAAAATATAACAGGACACCGGAGTATATTCTCGAGCATCTCACACTTCTGATAATCAGCTGTGTAAATATAACTTTAATCTCAGCCAAACCGATTTACTCAGGAACAAATAAAATACTGAAAAAAAAAGCCAAACAATAACATTTTTAAGTTATCTAAGTGACTTCATATATCATGTTTAACCTGAGTAGCGAAAGACGGCGGTGGGTTTGAAAACGATTTGCCGGGAGTCCGGTGTTCTCACGGCGCTAGTGACCTAGCCCCCGGCTAGCTATCGAGCTAGTGGGTAACAGACGTCTCCGAAAACGTCGGAGCGCTTTTGAAAATATGTGGTGTCCTGATAAACTGAGCAGATATTTGAGGTTTACACAGCTACATTCTCGCCTGAAAATATGTTAAACGTTTATTTTGTGACCCAGAAAGAATAATAAGAGTAATATTAAAACTAACTAGCTGCCGCCATTGTTGGAAACTGAGCTGGGCCGCGCTATGAATTCTGGGACACAGCTGCTTCTTCTTCTTCGGGGTTTAACGGCAGCTGGCATCCTTGTACATGCAGTGCTGCCATCTTCTGTTTCAGTCCGTTATTACACTCTTAAATCCTGCTACTTATTCCTGCGTCTTTTGTGATCTTACAAAGCTTCAAACGACGCGTCGACTATTAAATTAGTCGTCGACGATTTTGATAGTCGACGTAATCGTGACTAGTCGACTAATCGTGGCAGCCCTACTCACAACACAGCTAACTAGCACAAAAACCGCTACGGGAGGTAAATTGGAACTACGAAGAAATTCAGACTTTATGGGAGAGGATAAAACCCCCCAAAACTGACATAAGGAACATATGGACGTTCCCCTACCCAGGTTACTGCAGGTTTAACGTGTTCGGCTTGCCCTGAGTTCATAAATGAACACCTGTGCACGCTCCGACACAGTGTTCTGCTGTTCGAGCTGTTGCTTTACCTGGAGGACATTAATCTCGAGTGTTTGGCTTCCTGGTTGAGTAAAGGTTATTAAATATGCAGAGGACAGTCAAATGGGTCCTAAACAGTATTACAGAGACAGAGAACATAGGGTAATTAATGGATGAAGATAAAGTGGGCGCAAAGAAAAGTTGTTGGTTAATTCTAATATTCAGATGGTTTCAGTGCTTGAATCTTTTCCGTCTCGTGTGAGATGACCTGCGTAGGCGTCATATATATGCCTCCATATGCCTGCTTCTCGCCATATTATACATATTGTACAGTGTCTATGCTTATGCGCTGAAGCCCAGTGACTCTGTTGTATGTGTACGTATGTTTATCCAGCTATGGATGAATGCTCCATCAGGCAGGCCGCATGTGTATTGTCAGCAGCGTCCCAGGAGACTTGCTCCAGGCAGGCGGAGTGTTAGTAATAGACTGATTTACCTACATACTGCTTCCTAACTTCCCCACTGCTCCAGGGAGCCACTACTGCTTGGCTGACTGACTCTGCAGCTGCTTGTGTGCACCACACACAAGCGTAAATGCTCCCGCGCACACGCTTCTCAACAAAGCAGGTGTCAAGTACAAGTGGCACCTTTGTCAGTATGCGTCACACGCTGGAAACAGTGAAATGCAAGGCAAGTAGTTGGCTCATTCAAAGCAGTGACAGCGGTGTCAAATTACAAAAGAGTTGTAAAAAGGGAAGAAAAAAATTAATGATTCGAAGTAATTATTTTACAGCACCGCCTGTTTATGGAACAGTTGCAGCACCTGAAATACCAGCCTGATGGCCTTTGCCTTGCAATAAAGATACAGTGTGAGTTTAAAGAGGTTCGAGCAGTTCACGTTTCCTTCATTCCTCACTTCCTCGCTTTACTGCATTTTGGAGGTCCAGGAACAGCGTGATGTTTGAACCCGGATTATGCTGACCCAGCGGCACTCAAAAGAGACAAATATGCTTTTCATTATTTTTAAGTGTCTCTAGAGACATTTAAAAATGAGAAAAGACCATCACCTTGTTGTTTTCCTGTCTTCATAGATCGGAAAGTATGAAAGTATGTCCATATCAGATGCTTAAATTTCCCTCCCTATACGGTCTGCAAACTGTAACTCTGTTCGACGAAAATGTGAACACAATAATAGAAGAATCCTTAGCGCACAACACTTCAGCGGCGTTTAACATCGACCGCAGAGCTGTGGGGAATACCAAAAACTTAAAGGCCGATTTAAAGTTGGCAAAAGCAGCACAGGTGTGAGCAACTTTGTTTTCATGTCACCTTTTGTGCTTCAGTGTAAACTAAGCTCAGCTGGCTTTTTGTCAGCCTTTTATGCCCGTTTGCTTCCCTCCTGCTCTCTCTGCTCTCATATGCTGCTCTAATGCAGCCAAATCCCCAATGAAGCTGTTCTCATTTACATCGTTTTTTGTTTACAGAAACAGCATGAATATTTACACAATTATGGCCTGTTAACTACATTTTTTAACTTGCGTCCTTTTTAAGCAGTTTCTAAGCGACATCTAACAAACTCACGAAACCTATATTTACGACATGACACGGGGATTTTCGCTGTCATTTCTGCTATATTTACTGGAGTGAGTGTTATTATCTCCTAACGTTATCTCAGGATGGTGACTCATGACATGAGCCCTGGTGTTCATGGGACTCCCAAAGTATTTTCACTATCACTGTATCTCATCCATCTCTCTTGTCACAACAAGATAAGTCATACATTTCATTTAAATGGAGATGCACTTGTCTGAATTCTTGCATGCCTATGCCAACTGTGTTTCTGTGTCATTACAGCTTTGCCACGCAAAAAATTGTGATACTATGCGTCATCAATTTTTCCTCCACCCCAAATATTTGGATTTAAAATGATTGCTCAAAGAGAAAGTTAGAAAGGACAGAAGACCTCATTAATGTATGTGGTATCCCAACACGTTCTCTCATTAAAGTGCTGGTTAATGTTAGGATTAAGGTTAGGGTTAGGGCTGGAATACATGGCTGGAGCGTCATTCTATTGGATTTCATCCACAAACCGGTGCGTATCATAGGGACGCGGAAGGTTACTTTTTGCGTTCCCATGGGACGCCTCGGGACCTGACAAATCATTGGTATGTTACGAGTCGCGAATGAGAATGGGCTCGGTATCCCATTGGCTGTTAGTTGCAGACCTCTTCTAAAGCTACAGGCACTCAAACGGATGTTTTGGAAACCAGTTTAAAAAGTAGTTGCTTAAAGGAAGAGTACAACTGATGAAGTATTTGAAGCTTGAACTGAAATTAGCTTTGCATAAATGTGTCAAAAAAAGAGAGCAGCAGATTCGCCCTTAAGATGCTGTCACATTCATGGCAGACTGTTTCATGTGCTAAAAGCAGGGTGGATAAAACATAAGCCTCAACTTGTCATCAGCAGCCTGAAGTGGCTTCATCAGAGCGATTTGTAGAGAGTCTGAATCAATCAGTTTCTTATCTGATGATCAGAAAGTAAGACAGAACTGCTGATTTTAAGGCTGGTTGAAACTGATTTCTCTCTATTTACACCGTCTAATGTGCTGTGTTTCTGCTGCATACTGAATCATCCTAATCCCAAAATGAGTTTATTATTCTGTAGAAAGAGGCATTAACCCACATTCTGCTCAAACTTAGTTCTAATTATACCGTAACACAGATACAAGTGCATCAGTTGCCTTAAGCCATTTGTCGGATCTAATTATAAATTGGCCATTGAATGGCGGTTCTGAAATAAAATGTGCTAAATAAATTATATGTGGCAATAATTGAATAGAAAATAGGCGCCTCACTCAAAAGTATAACTCTCCATATTTTAATCTAAAAAAAAAAATCAGGCCATAATAGCTAAAACATTAAACCCAGTCTCTAAACTAAACCCAGGGATTTATTTAGCATTTTTAAAGCTTATCTTCTGCATGACAGATGTTTTACCTATGAACTTCACAACTGGCAGCATTTCAGCTGCTGTTTTCAAATATCTGGAGTTATTTTTTCCTCCAGCTAAAAAGGTTTTCTGTTTTGCCAAAGCACGCAGAGCGCACAAGCCGAAGTGTGAATGTCAGGACGGCTTCATCTGCCAGCTCCATTATGAGTAGCCAGCCTTGGCAGCTGACCTGTTACAGATAATATGGGTGCACCTAGCAGACGCTGGAAAGTTGCTAATGTTTGGAGTTGGCCTCGGTGGGTAGATCTCTACTCCATTCAGCATGATTTTGTACAGCTTGAATGGAAATTAAGGCAGCTCTTTAGAAGGAGCTGCAGAACTTGGCCGTGCTGGAAGATCATTACAAGGGTCAAGACAGCTCATCGAGGATCTCGGTGTTTCTCAGAGCTTTGTGTCAGTGCCATGTTGAAACTTAGAGGCTCGTCGAGTGGAAAAAAAGATGCAGTGCGACTCGTGGAAAACGTTGTCTCTTGGAACAGACATCGATGTATTTAATTTACCAATGGTAAAACAATTATGGTTAGCCCATGCTGTGCTAACGACATCAATTACAAGCCCATTTTCTGTGTGTAACCTACATATAGTTTAAATCTTTTATAATAGATTTCTCATATTCATGGAGAATTTAACAAGTCAGTCTAAACTAGTCTAGTGTAGATTCATGTTTTTTTCCTCCACTCACCTTTTGCCTCATCAACAGTGTGTGCCATAGTCAGAAGACACAAGGAAATGATGAGTGATAAAGAAATAGATTTGTTGTGAGGGCCAAGGGTGACTCAGAGGCCTTGAACAAAAACCAAACATAGAGAGGAAAGAGTTGCACTATAGGAGTGGATGAGTAAGAAGAGAACATAGAAAAGGCCAAGAGATCAAAGCCATGATAAGGGCAAGACTGTTTTTTTAAATCTAAAATGAATTCTTCAGCTCTTCGAGGAAAAAAACCCAGAAAAACAGCAAAATAATGTTTTTACCGCTTCAGATTTAATGGTCTGTTTCCTACTTTGTAATCATCTTTCTACACTGCTGCAATTTGTAATTTAATGGATGACAAAAAACCCGGCAATGAGCAATAAATCAATGTTGATGAGTGTTTACATAGGGAAAAAAGCATTATGTAGATGAATGGCATTATACTTTAAAAATGCAGTGTACCACCCAGCACAAGTTGCAGGGGAAGTCAGCAGCCACGTCTTGATCTGTGTGTGCAGTGCTTGGGAGCCCTGCTGCTCGGCTGCCTGCCCCGCAGCCCAACATCTGCTGAGTGCAGGAAGCATTTGAAGGATAATTAAAAGGACTGGCTTCCAACTCATTTCCCGCCTCCCATGGCTAAGCAGCAACATGCTGCTCAACAACGAGAACTGCAATTATTTTGGGAATTAAGAAGAGAATGCAAATATCAAAAGTGAGCAACAAACAGATGTCTTTGTTTTCTTCTGTTGGTAATAACAAAGGTTATTATTATTATTATTTTATTTTGTATTTTTTTCTGGCTGGTTGGTCTGATTAGTCACGAGCCTATGTAGAGGTCAATGTGAAAGTTTTTCTGTGATTTTGTGTGTGTGTGTGTGGTTCTTTGCAAATGTTGTTGGCTTGATTTGTGAGCACAGCTTTAGTTGTATGTGAAGCCAAGCTGAAGCTCACAAAAGGCAGTAAACATGTGCATTCTTCACCCCTCAGTAGGTCCTTTCAAGGAGATGCTCAATAAAAGCTTTTCATCTCCTTTAAAAAGGTTGTTAGCACGTGCTGCGAGACGGCCGAGGAGTGAAATATCATTTCACCTGTAATGAGCTTTGAGATGCCTGAATGACAATAATGAGTCGGTGTGAGCAGAAAGTGCTGACTAACACTGAGATGTTAATATACTCTGGTTCACCACCGGCTCAAGGCTTTGTCTTCAGAGCAAACAGGAATAGTGAGAGGAAACACCAAACTCATTTTTTAGAAAGAGGTTATGTGAGCGGGGATTTATATAACTTCCTGTAACTATGTGCTGTCAGAGGTTAGCCATTTCCAACAGTCATCCCTTTGTCTGGTTTGAGGAGATGATATGGTTTATCTTTGTCAGTCGCCGGAGACTTGTTAACCGTTCGCTTTTAAAATTCAAGATCTTCCAGTTGTGCTAAAGCTAGACTCTAGCTCCGTGACTGATGTCTAGCCCGGCCTCCAGCCCTACTGCCTGCCTTCTTTGTGGGACACCAGTCATGTGAATAGGGCCCAGAAAGGAGAGCCAGCTGTTCTTTTCCTGCCAAGTCATGTGCAAGTCACAAAGCAGCAGCACCACTTGAAAGAGAAAGCAATAATCAATTTTGCAGAGTTAGCCTTTGAAAGGCTTGTTTTGTTCTCAGCGCCTGACAATTTAGGAGCAAGAGGCCAGTAGTGGCATTTGTCTTTTGATGGAATACACTGTGCTCCATTGTGCTAAAACCCCACGCTGGCCAGCATAAAAGTCAATTTTAGTATTTCTGTATAATAACAGCGCGTTCAAGAATTTGCTGTCACATTATGTTTTTGGCATTTTTTCCCCCTCTTTTTTGGGCATGTCAATGGTTTGTTTACCATTCACTCTTCCACATTAAGATACTGAGAAGAAACTTGCCTGTAACTGAATGCTCTTTGACACTCTCATAGTGCATAGATTTTCAGCAGGGCTGCACAACCCAAAGCTCTTTTGTTAAGCTGGTATCTGTAAGTATTTATGGCTGCCTCAATTGGCTTTTGTTGGCAAACATGGGGGTTCAGGAGGGGTGGGGAGCAGGGTGATTTGCACACCGGCTTTAAAGTCTTTTCTTGGAGCGAGGTGAGCATCACTCAAGCGCTGCTGCTACTGGCTGCAGTGAGTAAGATGGGGTGGAACACAGCTTTTCTATCTCCATGGGACATTGTTTATAGACTGAGGATGTGTCTGGGAGCTTAGAGGGACTCTGTGAAGCTGGTGCATACCATTGAGGCAATTGCTTACCTAACATTCACACTGTCTGTCTCCTCTTTAGGTATGGTACTCCGTAGAGATGTTCCCCCTCAGGCGCTACTGATGGGGTTTTTTTGCAGACCGAGATCACTTGTCCACAGTCTCAACATAATAGTAGAAAATACTGCAAATGCACTTCTTAGCTTTGGTGGAAAGTGTCAGTGGTATTGATGGCTTCTTTAAGCTGCTGTAAATTGCCCTGAAACACTTTCCACTCGTCTAGTCTTACTTTTAAATCAAAAACTGTTTATGAATGTGTCTCAGCCTTTGTGACAACTTGGTTATTTCTTTTTTCGGTCTTCCCTTGTGTTTTTAAAGGTTTTTCCTTTGTATTTTATCTTGAAGGTGGTTGGTTCACATGGTTTTCTTTCATTTCACTTCCGTCCTTTGTTCTTTTTCCCATCCTCGTTACTGCCTGATTGAGTTCACCTGTTCCTCATTATCCTTCATTCTCAAGAGCATGTTTGGTCTGTTTCTTTAGGCTTTGTCGGGTGGTTGTGGTATCTCCCTCCAATGCCAAAATACCATAAACCAATGCTGTTGCTTTTGGTATTATGGACCTTTGTTTGATAAAATTGTCTCCAACTGGAATTCCTTAAATTTTCATCGGATACCCCTGGGGTAGAGTTATTATACCTAATCATGCCAGCAGTATTACATTATCAAGCTCAAAAAGAAAATACAACATAATGCTGTTCATCTTGTAAGATGGACATAATGAGACATATTGAATGTCCCGCTCTATCCCTGGAAAGTTAAGCAAATGGCGTTGCTAAATTCCATCTGTATTTGTCATCGGGGCCATATCAGCTGATACTGATATATTAGTGCATCTCTAATTCTTGCAATCATGTCTTGTTTCTTTGGACTTTCCCTGCGTCATCAAATCACTTTTTTCATTTTTAGTTTTTCCTCAAAAACATGTAACCACCACAAGTCAGCAGATGCTGACGAAGATTGTGTAAACAAACAACAAGTGATCTTTTTGACCTAATCATTTCATTATTGATTGATCCACTGTTTACTAGTGTTCTGCTGACAGCTTGGAAGCCTTCTAATGACCTCACCATGCTGGTGTTGACTTTCTTGGTCCGAGAGTGGATGTGGAAGTGTTCTCTGACCCGTGACCAATTATTTCTATTTAATTACTGTGATCACACTTTCAGTGTGTCTTTGACTTGATGACACGGCGCGCCCGAGGGAGCATGAGCAGGATCACATGGGTCAGTGTATTTCATTGAAGGTTGTTTCCCTTCCTCCACATATGACTTGCCCCTGGGCCAGCTGGGTTCTGTGAAACCACTGCAGCCGCACGCACACACCACAACCATCTCAAATATCAACCGTCTTTGCTGTGTAATGTATGCCCTTCCCCTTGTTTAACTCTTTCGCTCTCCTCGCCTCTGCAACACTTGCAACGGGTTCAATTAACACGCGGCTCGACCTCCTCGCCCCGCTGCAGTCCCACAGGATATAGCTGGGATTGTGCTCGCCTGCCTTGGCCCTAAAGATTTCCTCTTAGTGGGATGGAATGAGAATACACTCAGCAACCCACAATGGCGCCATTCCAGGACGTGCCATGTACAATAAAGCTTGGCTCTGCTCAATACGATGGGCTCTGAGGAAGCCTCTTCGGAATGTAGTAATTGAGAGAAGAGGGTGTAGTGGAAAATGTTGTGATTGCAAAGCATGTTTTTTTCCTGCAGTGCATGCTCCTTTTAAAAAATGGGTCTGCTGGCCAAGATCAAATGTGGCTTTGCAAACCTTCACTTGTTTTCAGCATTTGCGAGAGACAGGTGTTTTCAGAAGGAATTTAATGAAAGCTTTTGACTCTTTTCGCCTCTTAGCTTCTCTCACTCTTTGCTGTCCGTCATTGGCAGGCTTTCTTGTTTCATTGAGCAGACTGTTCTGGAGAATAGCACGTAGGCGGACGAGTTTCCATTGAATCACTCAGCGCACTTCACTTCCACTGAGTTTTTATTTCCAGTTATTTAAATGTATTTAGTTTTGCACACAGGAGGTTACCCCCCTCCCATCCCCCACACTTCCAGGGAACCACTGCACTCTCTGTAGATTGTCGCGAGAAAGTATGTAAAGCTTTCTTTCCAACTGCTGATTTTGTGAAATGCATATTTAATGCCTTGAGTTGAATGGGTAAGTTTCAGGGACTCAGCTGGTCCTGCTCAGTTATTCTGCTAATCCTCTACCTGCTGAGTTGACCTTTTTATAAACCAAAGGCAGCTTTACTCAGGCTAGATCTAAATAATTTCTGCAGACTGCCAACATAAAAGGAACTATATAGTGATAGATGTTTCCAGTTTCCAGAATAAACACCAAATGATGTAAATTCACTTTCTTTCCAACAATGTGAAAACATGATCTGATTTTTATTTGATGTAGTAATCACTGACAGTGCACCCATAAGACCAACGCTAATATGATATACGAATACGTTATAAGAAATTGACGGGGTCGTTGTTAAATAAATTTCCTCATATCTGTGCTTAGATAAGCCTAACCAGCTTATTGTTGGGCCAGTAATAATGGCGCATATTAGCTATTTGCCAATCTATCAGTATCAACATTTGGAACGGCTGATAAATGAAAGATAAAGAAGAGAAGGGAAAAATACAGTTTAACCATGTTATTAGTGTTTATTAGTGATGTGCGATACCACTGACTTCCTTTCTGATCCGATACCAACTAAAATTCAGGTGGTATCGATGATACTGATCCGATACTTTGTACAAAAACTAAATGTTTCATTGTATTTCAAATTATAGCTTCATAATGATTACAGGACATCAGACTACTTGTTCTTATTGCTTAATAATGCAGAATTATCATATAGAAATAAAAAACCTGAAGTTGTGCGCTATTTGAACACCTTGCCTGCCTGCAGCACTAAAGGACTCAATGAAAGACGTCTGTCTCGCCCTAGCAGCACCTGTCCCTGTCCTCTCCTCCTCTTCAGTTCGCCATACACTCGTCATATTCTGTGATATGATTTACTCTGAGGTGTTTGATGAGGATTACTGGTGTTGCCACAACACCTCACTTTCTTGCCACATGTATCGCAAACCGTGTCTTGGCTGTTTGTGGAGGTAAAATATGTCCACACATGACTCTATTTATGTTCAGCCATTGTTGTGAGTGCACACGCCAAGGGGCTGCGACACATTTATACAGCCGTGTTTTGCACATGACTATAAAAGGCGTAAGAGGAACTAGTTCCTTCCAGTTTCTTTCCACTGTGTTCCTGTTAATGATAAACTACAAATTTACCCCAAATTACTAAAATATCGATATTTTAATATGAGAATCGATTCTAGAACATAAATAACTGGTATCGGAGGAATCGATATTTCAATATCGATCCGCACACTACTAGTGTTTATCTTGCATAGTTTCTCCACCAGAGGGCACTCTTGTTGAGAAGAGTCGGGCAGAGCATAAACGAGTAAATAAATAACTACATGTAACAAATCTTAAGGAATTCTGTGTATCTGTTTTATGTGTCTGAAAGAAAAAAGTTAGCAGATATACTGAAATATCGGATTTTTCAATAACCAACTATCGATATTGGTCTCAAAAATATCGGTCAGGCTCTAATACGGAGAATATCTGTAATGAACCACTTTTGATTAAGCTCTTAAAGTAACAGGCAGCTATGAAAATACAAATTCTCAAGAGTGACCAGTCCAAAATAAATAAATGTAATACATGTAAAGAAGGGATATTTGTAAAGCCTGACGAGTATTGTTAAGGTTTACAGGCATAAATTACATTCTGTGTCAAGGCTTGGTATCAGTGCTTTTATTTGTATTTATTTTTGGATTGATATGAAATAAAAATGAGGTTATGCTTTCGAAATAAGCATTCACCAGTAAACAGAGAAGCTTTAGATGATCTAGATAATGCAATATAATAGTACACTAACAGAGAAGAAGAGTTTGTTGTGGAGCTGTTGAATTTACAGAGGTGGTGTGTATATTACCTGCCATCTTTGGTCCTCATCCCAGGATGCCTTTTGTAATGTTTTCATTTTAAACAGCTAAACTTTAGAATAATTTGGATCCAGTCTTGTTCTAATGACCTTTTAAAACGCTAAATTTGTTGTACTCAAGGCTGACAGGAAGCTAAAACTGACTATTAAGATGTTCTTTACTGTCCATTGTTGTCAGATTTAGTTTATCTTTGACACACTAAAAACGAGGCTGTTTCAGTTTCACTGTACGATAATCTTAAGTAACTGTGAGTGATAAGGCTATTTGTATTTTATCCAAAGTATTTTATCATTTGCAGTTTCACAGCGTCTATCTCTGTAAAAGGTTCACGGTTAACTCTTCAAAAATAACTGGGAAACAACCGTTCATGTACGAAACCGCACACTGTACTCACTGGGCTGTCGGAAACATAATTACGTATTCTGGAGCAGTTATATTACACTCTTTCTTCGGAGGCTGTGCAAGTAGGCAATAATAGAAATTGAGAGACTGTGGCTTTCTGCTGTAGAAGTCAACACTGAGGAAATACTGGTATTCAGTCACACGGAGCAAAGCAAAATGTCACACAGGACCAATTCAATCTGGCACTTTCCTCTGTAAGAGTATTTGTCATACTGAAATGCATGCGGAGACTAGAACTGCTGTATTAATTTGCATGCTTTCAAAAGATGAAAGAATTTTTCTCTGATCTGTTGAAGTCTGCTCTTTCTGCAGACATTAAATCCTTTGAGATAACTAGTGTTTACTAGTCTAAAAACAATTTGTTCCCTTTAGATATTTAACAGATGGTCCTATCTAAATGGAATGAGTTCTAATTTGCAGGTGATATTATGCAGTCGTAAAGTTTTCCGATTCAAATTAAGCACTTAACCAGCTACATGTATGCCGCGGATATCATTTTTATAGTTTTGCTAAAGTTATTGGATTTAATTAAACAGCAAATTATATAATAGAATAAAGATTTATAGCCCCCCCACCCCACCCCCACCCAAGAGTATGGAAACATGCTAAAAGATTCAAAGGGAAAAAATAGAAGAAAAATATGTGAGTTTGACAGATGACTGGAAATTATTGCTGAAATCTGTCTGCTGTAAACGCGCAGTGACACAACAGCAGGGCTGTTCACCGTCGCCCATTTTTAAATGGATCTTTGCACTTTGTTTTAATGCCATATGTCTAGCAGAACTGTTGGGTTACCGTATACATTTTCCAGAATAATGTGCCGAGCAGCAACACTGTATTTGTTCAGCATTTTTATACACGTATTTGTTTGCTTTTATATTACTTTATGCAGTGTGTTAAAGTAAAGGAATGTAGAAAATAAATTAATTGAATGCACTTTATGAAACACTCGACATCTCTCATCTCTGTTTGCAATTATTCTTCAGTGCTATTTCTTTCTCATAGAGTTTTACATTTAACCTTTTTTATCTGTGTTTTCACTGTAAGCACAAATACACTGCTGTGTATGTGCATGTATGAATACTCAACATAACATTTTTTTTTAACTCAGATTGGGGATATTTGACTAAAGTATCGACTTTCCAGCCTTACTGGAAAGTGTGAAGTCATTCATCATGGTTGTGGGTGGTGCTGGGGAGGGTGGTGGTAGTGAGGAGAGGTGGGTAGGGAGTCATCCCCAGGGACTCTTCTTGTGGCGGCTCTGATCTTGTCTCATGGCAGGCTGGGCTGGGATAATAAAATCTTTACAGCTGTTAACTGAGTGAGTCACAGTGGGCAATTCTGGGGGTCTCCAGACACAATGTAGCAGACCCGCCTGCAGCAGGGTACTCCACAGCCAGCCATGAGTCTGTGCAGCTGTCCCTCATAGAGGTAGCTGTGACCTGTTAACCCCACCTACAAATTGCCGTCCTCGCTGTTTTAAAACCGGCCAGACTTTTAGAGATAAAAATCTTTTTTCTTTAATTCATATGAAAATTCACATTAAACTTCCGTTTAGTTCAGCTTTAGCATTACTAATGCAGTGCCCAGGCACATTTATAAATGAAAGAAGTTACAGGAGGTTTGCAGCTTCACCAAGACAGTATAATGCCTATATAGGGACGGCTTTTGGCTCACATATCTACTTTAAAACAGCCAGTCTAGGGGGAACACTGTCAAGACGTTGGCATTTCACTATTATTTAAGGGTTTAACATAATTTACAAGTAAAGCTGAGGTTGTGTTTGAGGCATTAGTCACTGCACTTGCAAACAGTGACCTCAACACAGCTCTGTAACTCTTGTGTTTGAGGTATGCTTAATGCACTTAAGTTTTCTCCTAAATGATAGGTGTAACTGCTGAGAAAAATACACAGCTGCACCACCAAAATAGCAAAAGAAGAGGGTATTCATAGGAAGTACATCATTCAAGAATGGGGATCCTGTGCTCACACATTAATGGTCTGTAGTCATGTCTATAGAAATAGACCTTGTTACAGACTTCCTCCACCAGCGCGTCCATTTTGCATATGTGGCAGACGAAGCTGGCAAAGACTCTGATGTGCATGATCAGCGTGCATTGTGCCAAAAATGATCGCTTTGCCACAGAAATCCAATCATTTGGAACTTCTAATACAGAAAGAGACAGGAAGACAAACAGAGAAGCCTCTGCGCTTGAAATCAACATGTTTATCGCAAAAGGGAAAATGACCTAAAGCACTGAAGAGCGGTGGTTTAAAATCCTGAGATGCTGACTACTGTATGATCCAAGGCGTCTCACTCTGCTTCTCAGTTCACTCAACAGCAAACTGCTAGTCTCCTCCCCAGGACTTTACTACCTCCAGGAAAGTGACTCACTTTTTCCTACGTCTTAGGATCCAGTCATGGTGTTGTTATATATGACCCACAGTTGTTTGGAGGCTCTTGTAGCCAAAACCACACGTCTGTACTATGGTGTCATTCAAATGACTTTTAAAGATTTAACGTGGATATTTATTCAGCAAGTTAAAAATTTCACTTGGAACCGGTGGCTTTCAAATGTGACCGCTGAAGCTTGCCTAATTGTAACTGCTGGAAAACACTTGGTGGATCCACTGCAACACGTTGGCCAGAGCAAGTCACCAAGTCTTAGTAAATGTGTATTGTTTTATTGTAATTTGCTCAGTAAAAAGAGTGCATTTGTGCAGACTACAGTCAGCCTTGCGGTGTACATGTGTGACCTGCATGCGACACAAAGTTGATTACATGCTGGCTGGACAAGGACTGCAAAATAAAAACTATTTATGTAATTCAACCCAAACATAATCTGCACTGGAAAAGCAAAATATGGAGGACTGTTCAAAACAGTGGCTGTTTGTTTGATGTATTTGTCTTGAAATACTTGACATACAGCTTCTATTTTATAACTTTATCATTTTTACTATGACGGCTTGTATACATTTCTCTTGTGACACCTCCCAAATGTGACTGTGCATTTTTCTTGTTTTCGATGAAGCAGCAGATTGTAATTCAACACAGTTTTCACATTATCTGTATGCAACAAGTGGCTTTGACAGTAAGGCTAATGAGGTATGACTTTGGCCTCTCTGGCATGTTGCCTTAAGAAATGCCTGCACAGTATGTTGTGATACGATCTTATCGGGCCTGGTTTCTTATCTCTCTCAGTCTTGCTGATAATCATCACGTCTGTCAGTTAGTTTTCTATCACTGCACAGCCATGGTAACAGTGCAGATGCTTAATGTTTGAGAGCAATGAGGATTTAAGAGAGAGGTCAAAGTGCCTTTTTTTTCTTGTTGGGGAAGGCGGTTTACTCCTGGTGTAGGCATTATGGTAACAGTGCTGCAATTTAGAAATACAAAAACGTGACTCATCTCAGTAACTGAGTACACAAGATGGGAGAGAGCTGGCCTTTCATTCGTAGGACACGGAAAGTATCAGGTTACTGCAAGAAACCCAAAATACCTAAAGATAACTTAGGGACAATGTGCTGATAGAAAAGCAATGCTTCCTTCAGTGTGCTCTATATTTAACACCAGGCAATTAAATTTTAACCACCAACCCTGATTGCTTACGTCGTGAAAGCCTCCCAAGTCTTTTAGCGAAAACGCGCCGTCCAGGTTATCGCTCCTCTTGATGTGAATAAGACATGATGTTGCACTGGCTCGTTGAAACTAAGACAAAATAAGAAAAGAGGATGTAAGCAACATTGTTAGGCTCAGAAAACATTTTGTGGGACTGACGGCTTGAAAGGATTCAGCGTATTTGAGTGTTTGAACTTGAGCACAAGCTCTGGATATGCCATCTCTCTGTTTCTTCTTTTCATCCCAGAGCACTCATTGAAGTATTTTATTGAATACAAATTTGAACATTAAAAAAAAAGTAGAAAGCGTCGCGTGATGAGCTTAGCAGATGTTGTTTTTTTTTTAATCAAAACAACCACAGGAGCCACACGAGCGCCAGCGAGGTTAAAGCTGCAAGCTGCATCTTAGCTCGCTCACGGTATACAAAAGCAGCCTCATGTGACTTGTCTGTCCTTTTGTTTTCTTCCTTCTGAGTACCTCTTCAAGATAAGATCTGCTGCATGTTGACACTTGCTGCAGAAGCCTTTTCAAGTCATTTCCTATAATGCACTTTTCTAGTCTAGACTTTCCTACGCTGCGGTCCCCTAGCTTTTACTGATATGATCAAGTCAGCAGCTTTTACATTTAAGTGAGATTTAGGCATGTGCTGACAGGTGGGGTTGAGATTCAGTAGCATCCTTTCAAATTCTTCATTGAATGAAATTATCTTAAACATTTACAAGTGATTTATGAATCTCTGTTGCTGGCTTAAAATGCAATGACCCTATCGTGTGACGCAGCTGGATTTTGGCAAGCTTGTACAAGAAATCATCAGGTTTCAAGCTGTTGGACTGTGGCCCAAAAAAACAGTAGTGCAGACAAATCAGCATCCTGTGAGGATCTACGTGTAGCTACAGGCGTGCTTTAGGTGTGTTATCACTATCTGGTGACAGCTGCTGGCTTTACCAAGACTCGTGGTTAATCTGCGAAAAAAAGCCCAAATATACCAAAAGTAATTCTAATTATATGTTACTAATTATTGTTTCATTTATAGACAAATTCATTTAAATAATGTGCTCTAGCCGGCTATGGCCGGCTTGGGAATAACTCAGACGAGTTGGAGGAGGTGGTGGTGGCACCTCTGATTAGATTGCTGCCCCCATGGCCTGGATCTGGATAAGCAGCAGAAGGTGGATGGTATATAAATTATACAGAAGTTTCACTTTGACCCGTTGTAAAGTTTTTGTTTACCTTTTAAATGAACGGTATAAAATAAAACATTAAAAACTGCCTTCTTATGTTGCCTGGTGAGGCTCACTGCTGATCCACAGCGTTACTGCTGCTGATTTTAAAGGCGAGCTCAGAAAAGAATGTAAATATTTTCACCCTGAGCCGGCTGATGAATTTCATCGACTGCGTCTGGCTGAACCTCAACTGGATTTGGGCCGCTACCAAGACCGCTCAACGCTGGGAGTAACCCAGCTCCAGCCGTTTCTCTCCCTCTCTGACTCGCTCTCCGCCTGTTTGTCCCCCTCTCCCAGTGGCCGACAAAAAGCCACAGGAAGCCGCTGTCAGCTGCCTCAAGAGCACAGTGAGAGATGCAGGAAGTGACCATCAATCCCTCCTCATTTCCTCCCCTCTGGTCTTTGGCTGCTGCTGCTGCTGCTGCTTTTGGATGCCGCTCTCTCTTAGCTGCACGCCATCAGTATGGGCTAATGATAGGAATTAGTAATGAACCGCTGGACGCTGACATTAGGCAGATCAACAAGATGCTTGTTCCTCTATATAATAGTACATGGCAAGCTGCTCTAGTGCAGGAGCTGCATCATGCACAGATTAGGACCAGATTGAATTAGCTGTGGCTGGACAAGTATGAGAGGAGGCTTTAGTGGTTTGTATGGTACTAGAGTACATGTGGTAAGGCTTAGAAATTTGAATGGCAGAGGAAACGGAACAGAGTTTACAGTGGCTTTAAAATCCCCAAGTGGTCTGGAAAGCACATTTTTCCATGATTGTGTCTTTGTTCTCGCACAAAGGCAGGAAACATAAGAAGATGTCTGGTATATTATAGCAGCAGTGGAGACTAGTCTTACTGGTTAGTCAGAGGGCAGCAAAGTGCTCATCCACTATGTAAATCATGCCACATAGAGTAGCTGTGTGTGTGTTGAGCATTTGCATCATCTGGTGTGGACAGAAACACTAGGGATGTCCCAGTGACTCATTTGCTAGTTGATTAAATGGAGAAAGAGCATCAGTAAACCAAATCCTGACCAGTCTGATGATTTGATTTGGAATTAAATGGCCACACCCATCAGGTACTTTTCAATTATGACTGTGTTGACTGTTAACAAGATTGTGAGTTTTGTTTCCATCTATTTATTTCTCTCTTTCTCTCTCCTGTGTGGGGCCAGCCAGCTTCTGAGGGAGTTTTTTTGGCTTTGCTCTGCTGTGTTTGCTAGCTCTGTTGGCTGTTTGGTGCAGCAGAGCCAGAAGGTAAATGGTAAATAGACTGGATGCTATGTAGCGCTTTTCTACTCTGCTCGAGCACTGAAAGCGCTTTATACTACAAGCCTCACTCATCCATGCACACACATTCATACAAGCACTTTTTTCTATGCTTAAGTGCTTCCTATCTAACATGCACACACATTCACACTCCAGAGAACGCATCAGGAGCTTTCCCGAGGATGCTTTGGCATGCAGACTGGAAGCCAGCGGTCCCCACCCCCCAGGCCACAGACTGGTACCGGTACCGGTGAAATTTATGGTTTTCAGGGTTTTTATTGTTAATTCTGTTTCCCTGGGTCTTTTCCCGTGTTGTAGTTGTGTGTCTTATTTTGAAAGAAATATTTACTCGTTACCATAGCGACCAGAGAGCATTAAGGGGCAGAAAGGAGGATGTTACTCTCACATTTCAGGAGGACGCTGCTAATAAAGTTACACAATTACAGAGTGAAGTCACGTTTATTATTATATTTACAAAATACCACAGTTGTTGTCTTGGTCGTATCATTTTATTTTGTTGTATTTATCCGCGACACCTTAATGGCTGGTCCATGAAAATATTGTCTGACATTAAACGTAGTGCAAAAAAGGTTGGAGTCTGCTGTCCTGAGCCACAGCCACAGGAACTTTAGAGTGAGATGGCAGTTGTCACTGTGAATGACCGCATTCATATTTTAATCACTACTTTTCATTAACTTTAAAAATGTATCAGCTGTGAATCAGCGGGTTTAACAGGTTTCAATGCTAGTCGCTACGGGCACGTGAAATGCATTGAGGTTTCATACAATAGAACCATAGACAGAGAAAAAAGAATAGCCCGCATAATGGTTTCACATGAAACTTTTTGTTAGAAAGAATAAATGATTTAATGCTATTCAGCCTATTTTGCTCAAAATAAAGAAGCATCTCTACCCCCACAGATCACGTCAGCTGTTTGTCACTCAGTCATGTTGACCTCATCCTGACCTGAAGCTGCAGAGGATGTTTTAGCCTGGGGCCAAAGACGACCACTGTGAACAAATTCTCTGGTATCTTCTTTTTATTTAGTTTACTAGGGAATTTCACTGGGAGGGAATGGCTGAAGCCCTTAAGGCGAGCAATAGAGCTGTCTGGATGCGAATATAGGTGGGAACTGAGCAGCTACCAACCACAAAGAGTTATATCGCGGTGGGGTATATTACAGTTTTTGCTTTGCTCTCCTCAGACTGCCCAGATGTTGACCCTCTAGAAGCTGCTATAGCAGCTGGATTTGATTTCTCCAGACCCAAGCCCCGTACTCTCCTCCTTCCTTCCTAAAGTGCATTCTCATACTGGGAACTTACTCTCTCACCGGCATCGAGTGTCTCTCTGTCTTCCTCCTGTGATAAATGTTGCAGGCTTTGCCAGCCGAGCCCAGACGCTGTCAGGATATTGCTTTGCTTTTAGCACCAGAAGGACTTCTGCTTCCCGGCTCTTTGAACCAGGCGGTACAGGAGACAAGAGACAAGAGTGTAATTACCATGGCAGAATGTGCCGCGCACCAATTAATGGCAGCCTCTCTTTGAAAGAGGAGTATTGTAGGGGTGGGGATGACTTTCAGCTGCCATTGCTGCCTTCTGATTGAGGCCTCTTTGAGAGAAAGAGGCAGTGTGCTTGTTGAAACATCTTACAGCTGAGGCTCCACACAGCGGTGGGAACACCAAGAGCTGCAGGCGCCGGGAGAGACGTAGGACTCAATAGTGATAATCTTAAAAGATAGCGCCGGCACGTCATTTCCACCTTTCTTCAATTTGACTTTCATTATTAAAATTGGGCACGATATCTTTTAGCCTTCAGATGCTTCAATTCACGTCTCACGACACCCTTTTTATCGTTAATCAGAGACGAGCGTGTGGTTTAAGAGGGAGCATTCTTTGAATGTTTTTTTTCGTCAGCGTCTACCCTTTGTGTCCCGCGCAGCCGTTACATCACACGCAGCTCGTTCGGCCGAGTTTACATCTCACACCTTCAAAGCCGGTGCGGCCCAATTTCCTGGCTTTCTGCTGTTCGGAAGAAAACCTGTCAGTTGTCAGTGCTGCGTGAGCCTCATGAAAGCCTCCTGATCCACATCAAACAGCTCGATGGCCACAAAGAACACGGGGGCTGCTTTGTTAATTTGCTAGTTGCAACATGAACGGACAGATTGCATTGTTTACCATAATCACACCTACGTACGGCGCATCAGGCTTTTCGAGCTCGCAAGAAAGTGATCTCATAATAAAATTTCCCAAACACTGAGACATCGGGAGGATTTGTTTTCTTTGACATCTAAGAGGTGATTGATATGTGATTCTCTCCCTGCTTTGCCAGCCTGTGTTGTGTCTTATGTCATTGAGACCAGCTTTGATAAATCAATGAAATACATCAAAGGTATCTCAAACAGAGAACCCTGTCTGTCATCCCGCTAAGCCAATCTTCCATGAGTCAGTGAGTTATGAACCCAGCAGCAGCTTATGTGTATCAACAGCTCTGAATGTAAAAAAACAGAGAGAGAGTAAGAAAAAGAAATTCTTCCCACAAGGGAAACAGCATCGCTTTCCATTGTAGCAGCAGGCCTTTCAGATTGAAAGCAAACATTCCTTTTGATGAATGTGGCTGCTGAAAAAAAAATACAAGGATCAAGCTCACCATGCTTTTTAGTGTGTGGGAAGGAAGGGAGGGAGAGGAATGTATGAACCCCACAACTACCTCGAGCCTGCCACGGCCTTTCATTACCCAGCCTTGCTAAAGGAAAGGGGAATTGAAAGGTCTGCGCAGGAAGCTCAGCCGACAGAAGGCAGACTACATGTCAAGTGAGCCGCAGCTGTTTTGCAGGGCAGTTGATCCGCTCTTCATGGCTTCGTGAATTACTCCGCCTCCTAGCTATCATTTCGTTGGCGAGTTGTATTCACAATTGGATATTTATGTAAGAAAAACAAAATCCGGTTTGCAGCGTTTCCATCACAGTCTTTAACCAGCTAGATTTGCTTAAAGGAGCACAAGAACGCGGCCACAGTTAGGTCATTCACTTATCACATGACGTTGTATTTTAACACTGGGCAGCTGTTGAGAATATTTGTTTCAGAGATGCTGATGTGCAAGAGCAAGATGAGCATGTAAGCCCCATCAAATGGGGCAGAAATGTTAGCTTAGAATAACGATTGGGAAATGTCAAACAGTCTGCTGCTTTTTTAGGATCATTTGTGCGTCCACTATTAACAGAGAGGTCAAAACAACCTGAAGCTGCCAGCACTGACATTAAGCAGTGTGAAATTGAAAAAGTGGTGTTTTGGGAGAAGGCAGGTCTCCACCAGGAGCAGCAGCGGTCCAGGCACAATGAGACGCAGCGACAGGGCTGACAGGGATGGAGCTCATTTTTAAAGCTGTTGTGCGCCTCCACTCGTGCTGCCGAGCTCAGCCAGGCATAGACAGATGCAAAAACCAGGCTGCCGGAGACAAGGGCATGTTCAGCAGCCTCGCTACAACAAATCTTCAAAGGGAGGATTTGTATGAAGACATCCGCTACATATTTAAAAGCCACTCCTCAATGTGACACCATCAGAACCTTATCTGCAGAACTTAACTCCTACCTTTTTCGCTGGAGCGCTGACAAAGATTAAGCAGATGTACTCTGCATGTACTGTCCCTAAATATGAAAGCTTTTTCCAAAGAAAAAAAACGTGTGTATAAATATATAATAGGCGGTACGGAAATTCTGACATGTGTGGTCACAGATTATGTTGGCACGTGGTAAACAGCAGTTTTTCTCATACAGTAGAAACCTCATGCTGAGCCTTAGAGAGCCTAATATACGTTAATATACAGATAGGTCATGTTTTGATTCGAATGTTTTGTGAATGCAGAATTCATGCAGTCAGGCAGTGTAGATACTGTGTTGATCGACTTTGTGTACTTAACACTGTTGACTGAGTTGAGCAACACATGTAAATAGGAGCTAATAAGTACTGAGCAGCAGCTACTTTAACTGGATTTATTGATTGCTAGCTACTATGTTAGTATTGGTATTACAGTAAAAGGACGTCAGACTTACTGTTGCCCAGGGAACGATCAATTACCAACACCGCGGGATCCAAACTGACAAATAGTGATGAGAAGAATACAAACAATGCAACACTATTTTTAAGGCGTTTGACAAAGTGCAAAGAAAATACAGTAGCTTCACTGTTAACAGACGGCATCTGTTATGTCATGTAAACGAGCCCGATGACAAAAGCTTTTGAAATGTGCTCCACTGTGTGATTATTTACTCAGTTCCCTATCATGATTCCTGAATGACATTTCCCATATAGGAATTCAAAAACCACCAATTTATCACATTAAGCAACTGCCTGCTGTTTGCCAAGACTGGGAGTTGTTATGCCAGCTCTGTGTTGGCTCCATGGTAATTAAATTATATTAAAGCCCAAATACTGTGCTTTTTAAGTCGTGTCAAATAAAGCATCTCAATAGTCTCATGTGATCTGAACAATGTTGACGCGACACTGATTAGAGCGTGCTCAGAAAGAGCTGTGTGCTTTGTTGATTCCTTTTGTTGTCATTAAAAGCTGAGTTATTGCCTTGCTGCTGGAGGATTTTCATTTCTCCTCTCTTTTATGGACAAAAATGCCTGTGGCCTATTTTCAGCTAATGTACTCCTGGGTACTGGAGGCCTATTGTGTTTCCTGTAGACAATCTTTTTAGCTACACAGCCTTTTGCTCCGATTATACTGCTTCCACTCTGTTTGTATGATCCACTGTCACGGGAAACCACTCTGCTTGATATCAACACAAAGACGAGACCCACAATGCACCTCAACCTGGAGAGAGAAAACTCCTAAGCCTTGTTTGCTGTGGCAATTTTTTTTCTTCACATCCCACCAATGTCTGAGACCATCAGTTAACATATTGCCTCCCGTTCCCCTATTATGTGCCTGATGTAAACCACCAGCATGTGCAGTTAGCTGTTGAAACATGTAAGGGGCTGGCTGATAGAGGACATGAGCATCTTAAACAGACTGCATTATTAGGTACACAGCTGGAGGCCTGCAAGCCTCTCATTTGTAGTACCGCAACGGGAGCATAAACAACGGTGTAATCTCCTCAACTTCAGTGATGTAATCGGCGGTAAAAACCGGCGATAGTCTGTTGTGAATGAGCTGGCCGAGCCACTGATGCAATACAGCTCGCTTTGATGATAGCGCTCCTTAGCGTCGTGCGCTTTCTTTGCGTGTGCTGTCAGCGTGATGGAAGTATTTTCAGCAGCCGTGTGGGGTCACTTAAACTCGGGGAAACTGTTATATCTGGATTGGTGCAGGTTTTGTGTTGGAGTTAAATACATCCCCACTTGGAAACCGGATAATGTGCAGTGACAAGTGTCCACTGTAGGCTGCAGTTGTTTTCTATTGTAAATACGTCTCACTGCAAACGTATCTGACTCTGGGGTTCCTCCAGGTGTACAGACATGCGAGCTTAAATAATTCAAAATAAGTACGCGTCACACGAGTCTTTGAGCTGCAACTTCGGCTTCCAGTCACAGTCAGTCCAGAGGTCACGTTTCCAAAGGTCAGTCTTATTCCCAGGGTAACAAATACTGCAGTTCTGTTAAAGCCACTGAGAGATTTGCATAACGTTTCATTCAGTGTTGGTGTCATGACACATCAGGTTTAAGTCATTTCTCACTTCCATCTCATGAGATGCTATATGGAGACTTATAAAACACTCCTTGGCAACACATCTTATTATTCATTTATTATATTTAGGAAAACAGAACAGAGGTTTCTGGCACAACATCACCCACTTTTTAGTCACATGTGTACATACTGGTCACATACTGGACACGTGACTGGTTGTTTCTAATTTTTCCCAACAGGATTTTCTTTCTTTACTCAAACAATAACAGTATAGTTTCATTCACAGACTTAAACACATTCGTTTAGTAATGAAGCTGTTTTTTATACTGCAAGTGTTGCTTGAGCGTTGACCTCTTAAGCTTTAGGAGGAGGCTATGGCAAATTGTCCCGGTTAGACCAATGACCTTAGCCAGATTTTAAACTACTAAAAGAGAAGGATTGGTTTGTCGCTGAGAAGCTGAACCCTTTTCTTGCTTATTGGACAGGTTTTGGCTGTGGAGACAGGATGAAGGAGCCACAATGGATTCGATTCTTTATTAGCAGTACATGCACAGACTGTGCATTCACTTATAGTCAAAGACAAATTCATAACCGATAATGTTGCGGGGCGAGAGAGGACACTGGCAGCGTGCACAGAGAGATACAGTAACAAGTTCAGGAAACACCTTGCAGCAGTGAGTTATTCAGGGCAATCTGGGGGAAGGCAAGAAATATCCACATGTCTAATATATTATGTTTAATTCCATGCATGCTGCTCAGAGTAATCGCAGTCAGTGGCTCTTTTGGCAGCAGCACAGTGTCACTACTGTTTCTCTTGCAGTGTGCGCACGCAGGCAGAAAGACAGTCACTTGCTAAGGTTAGGGGGATTTTAGACGAGTATTTCTATGCAAAATCATGAGGGTACCTCATTGCATCCCCTATGCTAAAATGTACCCAGCTGTCCTTGACACTGCAAAAACATGCACATTCAAATAGACCAGGTTCTGTTTAAAAAAAAAGTGCTTGCTTATATCATACAGTTCTTTTTTTTGTTGAGCTCTGAGGCACCAATAAAAATAAACACTGGCCTGCAACCAAGATTTATATTTATACTAGGGTACCTGTGATTAGCTTTTTAGGGGCCCATTGAGCTGTGTGGACAAACAGTCCAGTCTCATATTAATAAGGAGTGAGCTGCTGTCTTCAAGCTTATTACTGTTACTGAGCTCATTAGCCTGCCGGCCCGGAGCGCTTCCACAGGCTCACGCATTGGCCGGTTAGGATATATTTTTTCCTATATTGTGCTTGCACGTGTAAACATTACCTGGTAAGTCCTTTACCTAATTTTGCTGCTGGTACTCAGACATAACCAGGCTCACGTTACACGTGCTCATCCAGGTTTAAAAAAAAAACTGTGGCAACAGCGTCTCGCTTTCGGATCAGTGGAGAAACAGAATTCGGGTTTTCTGAAACTGAAGTGTTACGTTTGCTGACTTGTTCAGTAACTACTAACCTAGTTTCCCAAAACAAGTCACGTGAATAGCAACAGTCGGATCACTTGGTTTTAAGGTTAACCTTGACAGGAATGTCAGTTTAAGGATTACCGACGCATCATAGGTGCTTGTAGAAACAGAAACCATGTAGGCAGAAACCCAGTTTGTCTGTGTTTCATCTAAACATCATATCCCAGTTGTTGAAACTAGGATGATCTTTTTATACAGCTCATTACCACGGAAGCCTCTATGATTCAAGCTACGTGTGATTTATTCTATGTTGTCAGCTATAGATGCAACAGTTAAATGAGTGTGATCAGGCTGAAGCTAACACTTGTGTGTGGATTGTCCGTTAATTCTTTTTTTTTTCCAGTAGCAGTTTGTATTGACTAACGGCTGCTAACGGCAAACCCAGCTGTTTTATTGCCTTACTCATAGAAACCCTTAAGAGCTAGAAGTCATGAAAGTCTTGTACTAAGAACCTAGACGGACTAACTTATTAGAATTCACTCGAAATACCTCAATTTTAGGCAAATATCTATTTTTCCTATGTGTAAAATCTTGGAACAACGTTTCCTCCATTTACCATATAAAAGAACTTGTCTAGAGACGCATACATTACATAGACTAACCTGTTTGATTAACCAATGAGAGAAAAAGAGAATGAGGTAATGAGTTGTTTACCTTCTCTATAAGTTATAGCCGGATGTTATCGCTTAGCACCAAAAATATCTTTAAAATGGGACAACTAAAACATCCTCAATCTTATGCTAATTAAACAACAAAGCCTTTGATGGCAGTGAAACACACTCGAGCAATGAAAGTGCACGAAAAACTGCCAAATGAATTCAGTGAGAAACTGATTACTGTTCGTTTAATCATTACAAGTGACGTCACTCAGGACTCCAACGCTCGCTTCGTTTTTTCTGCAGCGTCTGAATCACTCCACTTCACTAAGGCCCCTTAAGATTGGCAGGTTTGCGATGCTCCAGAAGTCAGGATGTGCGTTATCCTGTTCAAGTTTACAGTAATGAATGTAAACAGAGCGCGAGACAGACCAGAGCCTTTGTTCACAAAACACATGAGAGTTGAGCACAAATCTGGCATCACAACATATCACTGACTGAAATCTGCAGATACTGCGTTGCTGCTGAGTGGCTGTGCAAATCCCCTAATTTCATGGTTGTGCATGTTCAGATGTCATATTCTCTTTTAGCTATGCAAGCATGCAAAGTAGTGTACATAGGCTGTTATTTGGGCATTCTCTCTGAAATAATATGTACCGTGTCAACACAAGAAATGGATATGTGCAGTTCTTAAAGTGAGTGAGTGTAAATGGACACGCAGCTGCCAGCAAAGTGTAGCTGACCCTTTTCTGACTTCTCAGGCTGCACTTCCTGTTGCATTAGAGCGTGTGTCTGTGAACAGAATGCTTGACATGTTTTTTTAGGGGTGTGATTATGTTACCACAGTTTCGACCGCCCTGCACCTTATGATGCACACACTGTGCTTTACATTACACGTACAGTACACTGCCACATAGAACAGCGTGATTACCCAGCTTTCCCTCAATTAAGTTTCCATGACAGTGGAATGTGCAGGCTGGGAAGGTCGCTGAGGAGATAAGTACTACTTACCATATTCAGCGTCGTTTGAACTAGGTAATTATATTCAGCCGGAGACGTTTCTCCTTTCTCACCCCCACAGTTGCTCTCTCTCTGTCTCTCTCTGTTTCTTCACGGCTAGTTTAAGCGCTGGTGTTGAGCTTTAACAAGGCCGCTTTTGTCCTAGATAAAGCTTCTAGACAGCACTCATCAGTGCAGTGTAAGATCCCTGCCTGCCGGAGCACAGAGCACTGCCCTGGGGGCATCTTATCACTCCGCTGGCAATCACAAATACCCACTGAGATAGATGGGCTTCTCAGTTCTCTCTGTGGGGAGCCCTTCAGCAGAGAACGATGGCTTCTCTCTTTCTGAAAACACTTCTGACTGGCAGCTTGGCAGAGAGACAAACATAAAAATACAGAGAAAGCAAGAGCTATTGACAGGCAGATCCCTCAACCCACACACAGAAGTATTGGTCTCTTTCTACACATGCACTGATTGACAGATTGGCAGACAAGATGGAAATGAAGGCAGACAGAAAGCTGACATATGCATATAACACGCACGAGGCTGTGTTGGTGCAGTCGCGCGCGCACATATGCATCCCACACAACAGAGCCGTGTGGTCGCATTCCTTACGTATTTTTCTTGGAGCCCAAGAATGGCACGCTCCACACGTGGATTCTTTCCTCGTTATTAAATTCAGCACCAATTCCAAGTGGCATTGTCACCCGTCCAGACTGCCAGTCAGTTTTGCCCCTCCCCAAAAAATAAATTACAACAGTGTTTTAGAGACAAGAGGCAGAACGCATGGGATCTTTATGAACGCTGGCAGACGGACATATTTATAAATGTGGTGCCAGGATGCTGCAGTTACAAAGTTGCGGTTATGAGAGATGCTATGGATGCTATTGGAGGAGGAAGTTAAGTACTGTTTGCTGTCCTGTCAGTGTGTCATCCTGCGTACTGACCCGCAGTAGTTACCTCCTCTTATATCACCATCTGTGTTATTTGTTAGTAAAACAGCACTGTGCTACTGTCATGTAATTACATGGGCTCGCTCTGTACTGCATGATGAATGTATACGACTTAATGCGTGCAGGTGGCGGGGGGAGGGGGGTGCAGATGGTCTGTTATTATGCTGTCAGTGATTCAGGCAGAACAGACAAGCTATTTGTCTCCATGTTGTAATGAGTCAATGTTTCAAAACAGTAATTACTTTTTTGACTGGCTGACAAATGACAAGAATAGTAGCATACATTTGGCCATGCTGCCGAGTGTGTCCACACAAAAACACGCACGCCGATGTCGTGACTGAGTCAGGCTTGTGTTGACCTTTAACCCCCGGCTGTCACACTGCTATTGATTCCCTTCTTGTGCCTGACCTCATTATGCGTGCCAGCAGCCACCCTAAACTTGTGTCCGCCGCCCACCATAGATGTCATCGTCACTCTTCGCTGTGTTGTGAGGATGACATTTACACCTGTGATAAGCAGGTCACATTTACCGTTATCCGATGCACAAAGCAAATTAGTCACATTTTCTCAGTTGCTTCGAGTCATAAATGGCTAGCATTTTTTAACATTGATATCTGGGCTGGATTTGGGCATTCGTTATCAGTGTGGCCATGCATATATCTGGCATTTTGTGAAGATATTTTAGCGGTAGTCTGGGGGATTGGCTACACATATAAATGGGTTTTATGCAATTTTTATTTATGGGGTTTTTGCTCAGCTCATATATGTTCCAGTCACACAGGGTGCACTCGGGTTTAACAAGTCCTATCTCCAAGTAGTCTCACCAGACGCAATGCTCAGAGGAAATTATAAAAAGCTGGTTAGATAGAAGGTAACATTTGAAGCGAGCGAGCCTGGAGGATGGAGGAGAGTTTACTTAAAGGATGCCAGAATGCTGCCGTGTTTTGACTTGAGCTAAATGTCACATTAATGTCAACTGCTTCTGATCCGTAAAAAAAGAGGAGAATGTACCACCAGGGTCACTGTAAATTATTATCATTATTCTTTTACAGAAAAGCACTTGTTGAAATGGTGAGGTGATGGTGAAGCGTTATTAGGACTTGGTTGTTGTGAGGAGAATTGTATTTTTTTTGCTTTGAACTTTTAGGAAGGTCCTGAGTCGACCGTTTGCAATCAGTATTACATGTTTGCCCTTTTCACTAGTGAGATCTTGCCTTTATAAGAGGCATTTGTGAGTTTTGACAACTTCAGCAGCGGATCAGGCTTTCTTCACTTCAAAACCTTGTTCAAAAGGTTCTGCAACACATGCACACATTGCTCTTCACAGTAACATAAGTGTTGGATCAACACCTTAGTAAAGATAGTGTTTGCTTTCATTTCTTAAAAAAGTTCCACAGAGATATTTACATATGAATTCTCTGTGAGAGCAAACAGCTGTGACTTGAGCACTAAGCTTAATTAATTTTCACGTGAACATACTATCAGAAGAGAGGCTGTCGTTTGATTCCTGCCCGTATATGAACAGCAGTCTGAAGCAAAGTCACCAAACAAACCTGCACATTGAAAAATACCTTCACCGGGTTATTAAATGTTATAGTGCATGAAAGCTTTCATTGTAACAGATTTCCCTGTTTAATAATGACAGCTGCATTTTCCAACATGAAATTGGCATTTTTCACACTGTACCTACTGTGATCTGCAACAACAGCTTATTACTGTATTTCCTCTAATTGCAGTTACTGAGCTATAAACAATATCTGCCTAATAGTCCACGAGACACATCCACAACAAGTCTAAACATAAAATAACCATCACAACACTACTAAAATCAAGATTTAAACATTAACAGCTCTGTAAATCTCTGCAGTTATCATTGCAGAATCAACCTTAATCAATAATATTTACAATATCTTACATCTACTAGTGGAACTGGATCCAGCATCAGTTTATAGTTGAAATTTGGCTCGACTCGACTGAGTCTGACTTAACTGAAAAAGAAAAACTGCAGTATAATCTAAGTTTCTTGCAAGCATTATTGAGAACAACTCTTTTCTCAGTTATTGATTCGGTCTTGAATACCTCCCCCGCTTTCCATATAGATAGCTCCATTGAAACTTGCGATAGGTTCTTGCAGTTTTTTATTAATAAGATAGAAAGGCTTCGATCTACATCTACCCCATCTCTGTATAATGTCTCATTAACATATACCTCCTCAACTGCTTTTGACCAGTTTGAGGCTGTATGTCTTAACCAGGTGGAAGATCTTTGCAATAGCATAAAGACATCATCCTGCCCTTCAGATGGAGTCCCAACCCATTTTCTAAAAAAGATTATTAAGGTAGTCGGTCCCGACATTTTAACTATTTTTAATAGTAGTCTCAGCTCTGGAGTAGTACCAACTGGATACAAGCATGCTGTAGTGCAGCCAGTGCTTAAAACACCGAACCTTGATTCTTCTGTTTCCAAGCTTCTTTTTCTGTCAGAAATTTTAGAAAGGATTGTATTTGAGCAGCTACAAACCTTTCTAAATAGTCATAATATTTTTGAGAAGTTCCAGTTGGGCTTCAAAACCCACCACAGCACAGAAACTGCCCTCCTAAAAATACTTAATGATATTTTATTAATCACTGACTCAGGAGGCCCAGCTGTGCTCCTGCTCCTAGACTTAACCGCAGCCTTTGATCCTGTTGACCGCAGCATTCTGCTCTCCCGTTTGGCGCAATGTGGTATCAAAGGTATCCCCTTGGAATGGTTTAGGTCGTACCTCTCCAAGAGGACTTTTTCCGCGAGCCTTGATGATTTTATTTCTTCCCCAGCTCCTTTTACTTGTGGTGTCCCGCAGGGTTCCGTATTAGGCCCAATTCTTTTTTCAATCTACATGTTGCCCCTAGGCCTAATCTTTAGGAAGCATAACATCTGCTTTCACTCGTAAGCCGACAACACCCAGATTTATCTTCGGTTTAATAGAAACACCTCCACGCCCATAGAATCGCTAGTCAAATGTCTTGACGAAGTTAAAACCTGGATGGCCTCAAATTTTCTTACCTTCAACGAGGATAAAACTATTTTTGGACCGAGCTGTAATTTCAGTGCCCCAGATTTGGACTTATGTAACCTAACATGTGCTGTTAAAACACATGTAAAAAAAAAAACTGGGGGTTTTCTTGGATAGCAAACTTACATTCGAGAAACAAATTAATTCAGTTGTCCAGCGGTCCTTTTTTAAATTAAGGCTCCTATCCAAAGTGAGATCTTTTTTATCTTTTAGAAATTTGGAACGAGCAATTCATGCGTTTGTTTTATCTCAACTGGATTACTGCAATTCACTATATGTGGGTGTCAGTCAGTCCAGTTTGGCAGCTCGGCTTTTGACTCGTGTGAAGAAACACCAACATATTACTCCGGTGCTTGCTTCCCTTCATTGGCTTCCAGTGCGTTTTAGAATTAAATTCAAATTCTTACTTTTGACTTATAAAGTGCTAGTTGACCGGGCACCGGACTATTTGTCTGACCTATTGCAGCTTTATACGCCTTCTAGAGCCCTTCGATCAAGCGATCACCTGCTCCTACCTTACATAAGTCTAGGATGGTTCATAGAGGAGATCGGACATTTGCGGTGTGGCACCGAAAATGTGGAATAATCTACCTCTCCACATTAGAAAGGACCCAACTGTTACTCTTTTTAAATCGCATCTTAAAACATATTTTTTTACTCTGGCTTTTCAAACGGTATGAGAGTTACCAATTCTTTTATCCTAATTTTCTTTTAATTTTCTTACCTGTCGTTGTTGTCAATGTCATTGTTTAACTGTTACTCTGTACAGCACTTTGGTCAGCTCCCTGTTGTTTTTAAACGTGCTTTATAAATAAATAAATGAAATCTAAGGTTATACAGTAGCTAACTCTTTAACATTAACCGCATTCACCTATATTTTCAAGATTAAGTAATGATTTGTGTCCTGCATCTTCAGCGGTAGGTTTGGACAGAGTCAAATATACATGTATTTATGAAGCCAGCAGCAGATTGCTGTGAATGGATGACTACCCTTGCTGTGAGAGAGACTCTGGGAATGAGAGGCAGAGTTACATCACTCCATCAGAATGTAATAGGGATAAAATGAGGTTCGAGTCTTCAGAAAAATGGGGACAGGATTGGCAGTCCACATTTATAGGGCAGTTTGAATATTAAGTCAGTGGACATGAGGGCAATAGACCTCTTAAAATTCTATGCCCGGATGTCATTAACTAGGCCGAGGGAGGCTGGGAGTGACTGAATGAATGCGGGTTAGAGCAGCTCCCCACAGGCTCGGCTAAGATATACTGTTTTTCACTTCATTTAATGGTCTTTGAACTTAAATATGTGTGCGTGTGATATTACTTTTTATGTAGGCTGTAAAGAAAAAACGTTTTGTTGTAAAGAGATACAAATCCAGGGCAGCTGAGGCCTAGGCTTGCATTGGCAGGCCCAGACACACTACGGCTGCCAGCTTTCCCTGTGAAAACGTAAACAGACAGTCACAACTAGCACACAGTGCGCTGATCCACTGCTCTGTGCATAATGCCCCGTGGAAAGACTGAAGCAAAAGCTGGCAACACGAGTGATTTGGAGGCTACGGACGCATTTTCCTCCATATAAAGTGATTGTGTGGGCAGCTTTTCATGCAAAACATCAAACCCCTGGCAGCCAGCGTTGGAGTGTTGGGAGTTTATGTGTCACTCGGTGGGTGTCACACCCCAAGAGCTACTGGCTTTGGGGGCTAGCCCGTGTTGAAAAACCTACCCGATCTAAGAGCACGATCGGATCAGAGAACACATGTAAGGACAAATATGCGAGCTTCGGATGAGTTTGGGGATTTGAGGACTATCCACATGTTTCTCTTGCTCCCAGTAAGCTTTGCACACTAAAGACCAAAGGGGACTTTTGTGGAATTTGTTCTAATTTCTTTCCAGACGGTCTTTTCCTTTTTATACCCTGCACCTGAATGTTGTTGTGCATACTCCATTCTCTCGTTCCACTTATCCTACATTCAGAGGCATCCAAATGAAAATTCCTTTCTTTCAGTTAATTGACTCACAGCGTCTTCTCCCCCAGCTCCCTCGGAGTTGTGAGGCAGAGTCAGCTGTCAATTTCAGATTACAGCATGCTGTTGTTGGAGAGAGGTGCCCATTGTGTTTATCTGCAGTGACAGCTGGCTGGAGGCAGTGGGGGAATAGATCTGTCACTGTGCCTAGTTTGTCTCTGATCTGGCATCTGCCCAGCCACTCCACCTTTGGCTGAGCTGACTCGAGCACATCTCCACTTCCTTTCCTCTCCTTTCTCTTCCTTTCCTTTCCTATCCTTCGTCACCTCTTAGTTGGCATTCAGTCACACGTCTAGTTAATTTCACATGTGCTTATTGAAGCCCCGGCAGTTTGGCTCACTCTGACCTGGGTTTTACAGCAGGTGGGCCAAATCTCACTTGCCTTCTTGTGCTTACCGCCCCTGGCCTTTAGCATACAGATTTCCCTGGGCAGGAGGGCCTATTGACTGTGATTATTTCATCATGCCAGCAGTTAAGCTGCAATAGAAAAGGCAGCAAGATGACTCCCAGTTAGCCCCGTGCTCCGATTCCACTCTTAATTTTCACAGAGGGGGAGCTTTTGTAATGAATCGCTTGCTCCTGCAGCAAACTCGCTCGCCTGTCACGCAGCGCTTCCTGGGGGCTGCCTGATGAATTGGCAGCTGCTCCATTTCTATCATTTGTGGGGCAGTTTCAAGTGAAAGGTGCTGCAAAGCCCTGCAACACATGTCAGAGCTCATACTACAGCACTGGCTTGATGCAACTCCCCATTTTAAAGTGCTGCAGGGCAGGAAAAAAACCCCAACAAAGAATGAGATCCTCCACTGGAGCCGAACAAGGGTCAGCAGAGAGGAAATTCCTCTATTTGTAAACTCAAAGGTTTGTTTGTTTTTAGCTGATTCACTAAGCGCTAGCTGCCTGTTCACACTCTTGCTGCTTCGTTTGATGTGTGTCTCTTTGTGCGGTGTTGTGTTGACACTTGACCAGAGTGCTTCTGTAATCTGTTTTTCTCCTCTTGCTCGAGCTGTATAAACACGTCCTTCCTCCACGGGAGGCGAATGGATCACTCATCGTTACAGGGAAAACGGGGAGACGAGAGGCACCCGCCACCGCTGCCGTTTGTTGCTGCTCGGTGGAAGCAGCACGCTGTTTACGTGCGCATGTACTCAAATACACACCACACGGCGACCTACGTAGCAGGTGGTGCAGACCAAGTCATCGCAGCCTTTCCACTACAGTTGTGGTTTGGAGACATGCTACCGTCTAGGTTCCCTCTCATCACACCTGAGAGGACAGCGACGTAGCGCCTGAGTGGGCGCAGCAGTAACCAGCCCGACACTTGGTTTCGCCCCACTGCTCTGACACCACAGTAGCTGATGAGACATCATTCAGGCCCGCTGGACTCCTCACACAGGGCCACTGCTGCTACTCTTACACGCCCCACTGGATGAGTGACAGGCTGGTTCCTACAGGGAGGCGGCTTTTGAGGATGCGCAGGGCTCGGAGTCATGTAAGGGCTTCTCTACCAGCAGCAGAGCCTTCATCTGGTCCTTGGTCAAGCTAGGCAAACTTCCTTTGATTTGTTCTGTCGGTTGCTTTTTTAAAACTTTCTTACTGTGATTCCTCTCAACTGCTGGTGGCTGCTGACTTACTGATTACTTCCTCCAGCAGCCAGCCTCCTCCCATCTGGTTCCTCATTAATCAGTCTGCTCACAATGTTATCTTTCTGAGGAGTTGTTCATAAGTCAGTGACATGTGTTTGCTGGGTTCTGGTGGGAGGTTTTGGATTTGGATTAGGCTTCCTCTCGGAACTATTTGGAATCTCACAAGAAACACAAAGGGGAGGATCGTATTATAGCGTCGAATACCACGCGTTCTATTTTTGTCTTATTCCACATTAATAACTTTTTGACTGCACAGCAAAGAAGGAAAATTCTAATGACCCTGGATGAGCAAACTGGTTTGCTGCAGCAGCAAAAGAAAGATCATAAATGAGACTTAAGCAAATAGGTGACAATGAACCACACAGAAGACGGCATTAGAAGAAAATAATGAGAGTGGAATATATAAATGAAAGCACTTACGCTTATGTGTATTTATGAAGTTACAGCAGAGCATAAAGAACGTCTGATACGCACAGATGCGATTCAGTTTCACTCACAGATGGTGCCGACTCCGTATGCATTCATACATCACTGTATGCATGGATGACTAGCTATTAATGTGATATTGTCCTGCAATGTGCAACATGTCACATTGTCTTTATATTATAAATTAGTTCCTTTAGGACATTAAAACTCAGCACACTGATCCTTTCACTCAGTACTCGGCTTGGTTTTCAATCACAGCGTTTAACTTTTTTTTAGTACTTTGGCTCATTTTGCTACGGACCCAGCACCACTTTGGTGTTCTCTGAGTCATTTAATGGGAAAACTATATTCAGAGCTGCCCTTAACTGGAAGAGACGCTTTAAACGAGGTGAAAATTAGACTCTACCAGTGTTCTTTAAAAATATTTCATGTTACAGTTAGTTCTGAAACTTTGGCCATTGTTGAAATCGAGTGTCATGCCAACATTTCGCTAGAGTGCAAATTATCAGCACCTGTTGTACAGTTATATTTTAAGCACATTGTGAATTTGAAGCTTCTCAGTTAAAACGAGGCATAATCAATACAAACCTGTGTGGGGAAAACACACGTAAACACATGCGATCCCTGAAAACAGCCTCCTAGCTGGCCTTCATCATCATCGTCATCACTGCTGATGACTTGCTGTGTGAGTGTTCCATGTTTTATAAAAGTATGGGGATGAATTTGTAAAAGGTTTACAGCTGCCTAATGCACTGCTAGCAGCTGGGTCTCCAACCTCCTCGTTCACTTTCTCCTTGTATCATTTCAACTAATTATTTACATCCATCAAGAGCGAGTGCTGCGGCAGCTGTCGTACCAGCCTTGACTGCATCAGTCTGTTATCTCTTGAAACCATTTCCATACCTCTCCCTCTGTCTCTCTTCCTCCTGGCGAAGCGGTGCGATGTCAAGGCCTCAGGTACGACCTAATGGACCTCCTCTTTTCTCTCCCTGTCGTGCTGCTCTGTACCTCCACAGGATTAAAGTGCACTCGGCAGGGTGCAATTACACCGCAAGCGCCGTTATATCCAAAGTTAAACACAGCCCTCGCTGTCTGCTCGCTAGTCTGCTGCAGGCTGCTGCAGCCTGGAGATAATTGTATTGCTGTCAGCCCTTGGTTGATGAGTTGCCAGTGTAATTGCTTTACGGTTTGACCTCTGGTTTTTCAAACAAGCGCCCTGGTCAAGGATCTGCACGGTTCAGATGAGAGATGAG
>NW_024582527.1:512353-529616 GCF_018398535.1 Haplochromis burtoni | reverse complement strand
TGTGTGTGTGTGTGTGTGTGTGTGTGTGTGTGTGTGTGTGTGTGTGTGTGTGTGTGTGTGGTTGTTGGTGGCAGGATAAATATGTTAGTCCTCTAATGCTCTGTGTTACTCCCGAGTCCTCTGTTATTTATTTATTTATATTTTTACTGTGTCTTAAAGTGCAGTTCTGTGCACAATTAAATTGTTAGGTGTTGCAGTCACACCTAATATTTGGCTGCATTTAGCCTTCACTTGATCCAAAATGCTGCTACAAGAGTTCTGATAAGGACTAGAAAGAAAGACCACATTTCTCCCGTATTATCTTCTCACTGCTTCCCTTTCACTGTAAATCAGGAATTGAATTTAACATCCTTTTCCTCACATACGAAATCTTGCATAATCACACCCGTCATAGTGCCTTATTATCCTAAGAGCACACTTTGGCTTAGTTGTGGTTCCAAGACTTTTGAAAAATAGAAGCAGAGCCTTCAGCTTTCAGGTCCCTCTGCTGTGGAATCCGCTCCTAGTTTGAATTCGGGGGACAGACACCCTCTGTACTTTTAAGATTAGGCTTAAAACTTTCTTTTTTGATAAATTATAGTTAGAGCTGGATCAGGTTACCCTGAACTCTCCCTTAGTTATGCTGCAATGGGCTTAGGCTGCTGGGATGGCTTCCCATGATGCACTGAGTGTTTCTTCAATCATCTCTTCTCAGTCTCTGTGTGCATATACACCACTAGTGCATTTAATCATTAGTCATTATTATTCTGGCGCTCTCTGCCATAGTGTGCCTTTTGTCCTGTCTGTCTGTGCTCTCTTCTCTTTTACCTCACCTCCTCTCAGGGAGATTTTCCCTTCTGCTGTCCAGTACTTGCTAATAGGGGGTGATCTGACTGGGGGGGTCATTCAGCATTTTTTTGTTCTTTTAAATACTGTAGGGTCTTTAACCTTCAATATCAAGTATATTGAAGTTACTGCTGTTATAAATTTAAGCTATAAATACAATTGAGCTAAAATGAATTGAAATAGTCACTACAAGCTAAAAACTCATAAATATATCCAACTAGAACTAACCAAAGAAGCTCTTTAAGATGAACAGATTGTAGAATCAAAGGTAAGGTTGTATTTTTAATATAAATTTAGTATTGCTGGTGTTTAAGAGCAACAAACTGATTAGTGTTTATCTTCCAGCATAGCACCATTTGGCAGTTAGCAGGTGGCTCGTTAGTGTGAATATTAGCAGCACCTGTGGTACTGTTGTCAAACTCTTACAGTTATATTTTAAATGCATTATGTGTTTCAACCTTTTCAATTAAAAGTAGCAATAACAGCTATGAATCTATAAATATGAATAAGTAAGAATTCTATTTAGTGTGAGTACAGTTTTTTTCTCTTTTCACATGGTCTGGTTGTTTAGCTACCAGATGTTCCTCTGCGCTGGTCATAGCTGCTAACTTTTCATGTCTAGTGTTGCTGCTAGTATTTTGCTGAAACAGCTAAAAGTTGTTTTTAGAAGAGAACAGAAGCTTTTTGAGCTACTAGAAAGATGGCCCAAAAGATGCTAAAACATTTGCAATAGTTTTGAACTTTAGCTAAGTTTAGCTAGGTTAAGCTAACAGGCTAAAGTTCAAAGCTATCACTGGAGTTATCAAACTGCTCTCAAAACCTTTATTATGTTCTCAAACTTGACTAATCACTCCTTTGTATTTTCATAAGGAGGGAATTATATATCTGTGTTGCAATTAGGTGACACAGCTTCAACATTATATAACAATATTTCAAGGAAATTTGTGATAATGTTTAAGACAATATATTTTAGACCCAACCATTTATTAAAGTGAATAAATTGAAGGACTTTTTTTTCTGGCAATGTTAGTCTAAGTCATTTATTTGCTTTTGGATAAAACATAAGTGGCTGTTAGTCTCTCTTTCTTGTGTGCCTTCTTACCCTGGTTCTGCTGGAGGGTGTGTTTTTACCTGGAGTGGTAAAACAAGTTTGTTGTTTCCAACTTTAGCAGGAATTGTTTCCTTGCATATTTGACAAAGTTCTGTTCTTTGTTGAAGGTCTGGTCCCTTGTACCTAAACCATTTCCATACTATTAAACTGGCTCTCTTTTTAAGGTACTAAATTGTTATTGGAAACTGACTGGAGACTACTCTGTTTGAATTTGTGCCACTGTTGTGCAGTAAAAGTAAACATATATATACATATAGTGGAGATCATAAGGTGGCACTGTTTCACCACACAAAAATAATATCCATAAAAAGCATGGCGTCACCAATAAATAGTTTTACTGAGGAAAGCTCAGATAACTGTGCCTCTTGCTTGTGAAGGTAACAAAAGCAACAACAGGCCAAATCATTTTCTCTGATCTTTATGTACAACATATAAAAACGTGATTTCATGCTTCAAGCGTATTTTAGTAAGACGTGGATCAGAAGCGGTTAATGGCACTAAAATAATGCAGTTCTGTGTCATCCCTCTAAATGTTTTGATAAAAGATAAAAGACATGATGGGATAATAGGAGCACAGACTGTTTTCACATGTGTGTCATGTACTGAGTTGGCAAGGTCAGCCACTTGAAGCTCTTAAGTGCCGGAGAAGGGGATGTGGAAGAAATTCCTACTAACACCTGAAGAAGAAAGGTTTTGGAGGTGCGAGAGAGAATCCAGTATGCAAAGCCAACATGTATATATGCCTGTGGGTACATGCAGGGAGTGACTTTTACAAGTGCATATGTGCATGTGTTGGAACACTTTGTCACATAACACTGTGTCATGTATTTGCATTTCAAGTGTATTGCATAGGAAGGAGTGAGAATTCTAGATTGTGTATTTATGTGTGTGAATGGGTGTGTGAAGTGGAAGAAAGATGTTAGTGGAAATTGACACTCACTGTGTTTCGCAAATGTGAGAAAAGAAAGGCTAGAAATTACACTGCTGAGATAATATGGATGGGTGCGTGTGATTGTAGGAGGGAGGCTTTACGTCTATAAACATGGAGCTGTTTGTTCCTGATGGATGAGGGTTCTTTAAATGTGTGCGTGTGAGTGTGTACGCCAAACAATCTCATTCATCTAGCAAACTGTGTGACGGCATCAGTTCACAGCTGACTCAGTGGTTGGGGAGTGCTCTGGGGTGGCTTTTAGCACCACACAGGAGCGCTTGTGTTTTTTGTTGCTTCCGACACGTTGCTTTGCGCTCTCTCTGTGGCAGCTCGTTCTCCTCCCTGTCAAACAAAATCACCATGATTTCTCTTTTGGTATGAATATTCTCCCATTGTAACAAATGCAGATGACAGCTTGGCTCACTTTTAACAAGGACCCCGTTTTGTTACTTGTGCACTTGTGCGATGAATCTCCATTGCTGTGTGCATAAGACTGCATGGTGTGTTCATCAAACTGAATAATGAAGCCAGTTTTGTTAGTAATTACATGATTTCATTTGGGAGTGAAATAGTACATGTACAACTTCAGGGTTTTATTTGAGGATTGTGAATGTTGGCTGAAGGTCACAAAATCGTGACCTGCTGATATACACTAGAATAGCGACATTACCACTGTTATCAAATTAAAATTAACTAAATAAAATGGAATATTTTAAAATGTAAATGTTAAATCAGTTACAAATATTTCCAAAAACCTCCATGTGATCGCATTGACTGCTAACAGGAGGACAGTCCTTTATAGCGATTGCTATTGCTACCTCCAACTATTGCTTGCAGCTGGTTAAAGACAACACATTTTCCCCCGGTGACTGGTGGTTGCCAGATGGTCCTTTTCTTTTTTTCACAGTAAAAAAGCCAAACTGAAGCAAGTTTGAAAAGATAACGGTAGCTTAGCTAAGAACTCTGAATGGCCTGTAGAGCAGCAATGCTTCCACCCATGCATTTCAGAAAAAAGAGTGGTAGATAAAACCTTAAGTGAAGAGATAAGGCACACTTATGAAGTTCAGGGCCAAATAAAGTAACAACTTGTTGTTGTTTTTTTAGTATTTTCCCCTTTTTGAGCCTTAGAAAGAAAAAAATGATTAATTGTTTAAAAAATGCAACACTTTTAAAACTGCTCTTCATCACTCTAATTTGAAAAATGTAGTTTTAACAAAACAGATGTGACACGACAGATAAACAGCAGGGAGTGACATTAGTGAACACCTTATTTGCCAATATGTTGATGTCAGTCGTGTATTGGTCACAACTGATGTCGTACGACTTAGAATTATGTCATATGTTATTATGTAGGCGTTAAATAATGAGAAAAAGGGGCCATAATCATGAGTCAGTCATAGATTAAGAGGCAGAAGTCTTGTATGACGGAAAAAAAAACAAATATTAACTGAGTGAAGTTTGTTTCTTTGTTTTTCCACATGAGCTTACTGTGATTAAAGGTGAAAGGGTGAGGCAGGTGTACACTGCTATGTTAAACAGGCTCTGTCCTTCATGTAGAGTTTGTGTCAGTATCCTTTCAGGCCTTTACAATGTTGCTTTAGGGCTGTGCTTTTTGACTGGGTCAGCAGGAATGTAGCAGAGGGTTATGATGGACAGACTTTGACACTGAGCAGATTACTTCCTACGATCTGCATTAGTTATAAAATAGATATTACATCTTGGTGGTGTATTGCTTTGACTGCTGAGATACAGTATGAGGCTGCTGGTAGATCTGAGATTTCTTCTCTCCTGTCAGCTATATTCTGCTGGGATTCCTATGCTCTGTCGGCCCCCTGCTGTGTGAACAAAGCCAATCCTCATACTGGTTCAGCTCACAGCACGATGCACTCAAAAATTTGTCTGACGCCAAAACACTTCTGCTACGTTCTGAGGTAGTCGGCGTTTTATAATTGTGTTTTGATTTGACTTTGTAGTGAAACGACACAGAGAACAACTGTCAAAAATAGAGAGTTCAGTAAAACCGACAGAATAATGTGTTTGTTAGCATTCAGACGCTCGCCGTTTATTCTTCTTGAAGAAGCTTGCCATTAATGTCCCTGGTGTGCTTTTAGCAGTTCCACTCATGGAAAAACACTCAACAGTTGGTACAGAAAATATGTTGGGCAGATTTGTTGACAGTGTGAAACCAGCGTTACACATTTATAGAAGTTTTCTGTTATTCCACTCCACCAATGGGAATAGTTGTTGCCGAGGCAACACTTCCTCTCTCTGGAGAATATGAGGAAAGGAGAAACCCAAGGAATGACACCCGGCTGTATTTTGGGCTGTAGTGTGTGGGCTGAGCCACAGAAATCAGGGAGCTTCCTGTGACAATGGGTAGGAGGTTCACAGGACATACTGGCCTCTGTAGAAAGCCACTTTCCTGACAGACAAGCTACTTAGCAGTCTCTAGAAGAGCCTGTGGGAGGTGAAACCTGTGATATCTGGTAGCACACAAGCTCTGATTTAGACTTCAGGGATCAGACTGTTTTGTGTGTGTGTGTGTGTGTGTGTGTGTGTGTGTGTGTGTGTGTGTGTGTGTGTGTGTGTGTGTGTGTTTGCTGTTTTGTAAGCAAGTTTTGTTTGTTGGTGATGTTTGCCATGGCCAGCAATGATTCAAAAACTGTTAGACTTAACAGTCGCAAAACAGAAAGTTGAACAGTTAGTTTTAAAGGTTTGTTTTCTTCTTGGACAACCTGCAAACATTAGATCAGAGGTTTCTGTGAGGGACCATGAAGAAAGCAGGCCCCTGGATGCATGCATCAGCTGCTGCAGAATCAACAAAATGATCAGCAGCTCAGACTGAGGAAGCGAGTCTGACAGCTGAAATAAACTGCTCAGTTGGTGGCAGCCAACTCAGCCAACGCATGAGCTGATGCAGAGTGTAACACCACTAAAGCCTTTTGTGATGTAATCAAGATTATGTTTGTTGAATCTCAAGAAAACACAAATGATGAATAGTTTATTTATGTGTGGATCACCCTCAAAAACACATAACATGAACACAAGGAGTGGATTGGTCTCTACAGTTTGAAATCACAGAAATCAAATCAGACCGTTATTAACAACGTGTCATCATGGTTAATATAGCATGTAAGAATAAATCGACACATGCAGTAATTGCATTATCTGTCACAGTGAATTCTTATTGAATTTCGTGAGTGCATCTCATCCCATATAGTTAATGAACATGTTGATTCATTGCCTATTTAATATTTGGATGCATTTTTGTTGTTGTCCATGGATTGCTGCTCATGTTATTGATCGCTCCTTTTACTTAAAGCAGACACACTGTGTATGTGAAGCAGATCGTGTTTAATAATTATCATTTATTTTTCTGTTAACAAATAAACGACGGATACAATGTTACATTCTACATAAATGCTATATTTATTGATCACTTGATCATTTGTAGTATTTGTAGCACTACATTGTGAAAGAAGGGCAACATATACCATAAGCACTTGGGAAAGGAGCAGGAAATAATTAATGGACAGTATATCAAGACTCACTTGCTGTATTAACACAGTGGCAATGATCTTGATCTTATCCTTGAAATGCAGAATATGCGTCTGTCATCTCATATTTCCTCAGTGTTTGTCTGAGGTGTTAAACAGATTTGAAGCCCATGTTTATTGTCGTACTGTACCACCCTGTTATTGTCGCATTCCCGTATTCTTCTCCCCTCAGCACCCGCTGGCCAGATGGTGTCACTCCAGGAGCTAATTCAGCCCTTGAACATGTGTGGTGCACAAACACACTTCCACCAGAATACACAAGCTTGAATAGTACTCAGATATACAAGCACTTCCACATATACTCTAAATGTACTCTGACTGCAAAATGTGCAGTGGTACAAGTCAGGGGTAATTTTGGCATTCATTTTGACACCAGCGAATGCTACAAATACTCAAGATACTAAAACACATGCTTTTCATTAATTCACCCTTGACCTCTCACAGTTGCATAAATATTCATCAGCGGTACATGTTTACATAAGCACATAAACAAGCATTAGGTTACATAGCAATAAGAAGACTTAAAGGGTAATAAAAGCAGCAGTTTCGTTCTGTGGTCACACACACAGCTGCTTCAAAAACTGCAATCAGATGGGTGCAGAGAACAATAAAAGAGAGGCGCGGGAATGCAGCTGAGAGAAGGAATGGGGAGTTATCACCACCTGCACACACACTCGGCATATAGCAGCATTGCTGTCAAGAGGAATGCCCAAGCCAAGAGCCACTGGAAGAGCACACAACAGGCTCCAAAACTGTTAAAACATCCAGATACTAGAGATCCCCCTTGTGCCTGTTTTCATGCACATTTTCATTTGCTTTTCGAAGTTTGAGAGCAGCTGGTTTCAGTTAATATCTAACAAAATACTTGTTCAGAATTTCAATGGTCTCTTGTTGCTGCTACAAATTGTCACTTGTAGTGCTGCTTATAAAGGAGCCTGTTTGTGTGGCAAAGCAAACTTGACAACCTTAATAGTGCTACAGATATGATACAAAATGTGATCCAAAAGCCACACTTGTTAGTAGCACTAATGGAAGTGCATAGCCATATGGATTTTTACACAATAATGGAAACGTTTGAAAGCTATGATATACAGACATGTTAATGTCAAGGAAAAAATATTGACAGAGATCTGAAAGAAAGAGAGACCTGCCTGAAGGTTAGCTTCTGTCAACTAGTATAGCTGCATGCTAATCCTTCGTGGCTAAACCCCTACAAATTCTCTTTATTTCTCTGTTCTCACACAACACACCGCATACAGGAAGACTAGCTTACATTAAATAAGAGAAAATACATCAGATCACTTAACAAAAGCTGAAGTAGGTGTGGTGTATTTACTCTATGCTCTAGTGCAGCGTGCTCACTGCAGAAACATGCGCTTTCTCTCGTTCACAGCCTGATAATCTCCTTGGCACAAAAATGTCTTCTCACGTCTTTTACCTTTGAGGCAAGAGCTTTCTGATTGTGTGCTTTGAGGAAAAACAGGGCGTCTGAGTAAATGAGCATATGCTCTAAGTTCACCAAAGGTGCGTTTGATGTAGCTGACAGCAGCATAAACAGCAGGTGTGTGTTCTACTTTGTCTGAACAGTGTCACATGACGAACACTTCTAAAGGGAGCAGGCATGATTAAATCAATCCCGTCTACAACATGACAAATCAAGGTGATTTATTGGACATGCCAAGAGCTGCAATAATGTGTAGAGAATCAGTACAACAGCTGAGCAATAAATCTACACAACCAGACCTCAGCCAGCCTAAAGGCAGCTAAACAGTGCAAAAGTGATGCAACAAAGGACTCTGCTCGCTGCTTTTATGTCATGTGGAAAGAAAGGCTTAAATTTTGCATTCTTACTAAAAAAATGCACAGACACAAGCAAAAGCTAAATTGTGGTGAAAGATCCAGCTCGACTCAACGTTCAGGATCTTTTGGTGACCTGAGAGTTCAGTATGAGTCAACTGGAGAATCAGTCCTGATATAATGACCTAAAATGTGATATTTTCAAGTCAAGCTTCATAAAAAATGTTTGCATAAAAATTTAAATCCATACTTAATACATTTTACAGTGTATTTAAAGGTCTTCTTTTAATGTGTTGTACATTGTTTTTAAAGAGTATATGGAGGTGGGTTTAAATCATGCAAATTTCAGGTATAATTGTTTAAGATTTCTGAAAGCTTATTATAATGATTTTATTATACACCTTCTGGTTGTAGATGTACAGCAGCAGCCACTATTTAAGGTGATTTTTGCACTTTCCAGTCATTTTTAAATGCAGATTTTGTTATCTTCGGACTTTATCAGTCTGTTAAATACACTTCCTTCCACATAAATTTGCTTGCTTCTTTTCTTATTGATTTAATTGGATGCAAATATGTAAGAGAGATATTTTAGTATTACTACTAAAAAATAGATGCAAGGCACGGGGGTTTCCTCAGGGCAAACAAGGCAATCAGTGCATCATCATCTAAAAGTTAAAACATACCATATCAAAGTGATCACTCTCCTTACATCTTGAACAGCATTCAGTGCCATAAAGCATCTCCAGTTGAGCATCTCCATCATCCTTAAATTACTGCCATCTTGTGCTCACGTGTAATGTGGTCTTTGTCGGCCCCTCCCTGAGCCTGTTTCTGCCAAAGGTGTCCTCCTGTTAAAAGGGAGTTTTTCCTTCCCACTGCCACCAACTGGTTGCTGATAAAAGGTTGTCTGGTTGTTATAAGGTTGTAAGGTGTACCTTACAATAAGAAGCGCCTTGAGGCGGCTGCTATTGTGATTTGGTGCTGTTCAATTCAATTAAAATGAATTTTGAATGAATGAATGAGCCTTCATAGAGAAGACTCATATCACGAAGAGGGGACAATAACATCTGCCATGTGAAGTGTGACAAAACAGGCGTGTTAAACAGATATAAGCTCCACCACCTGATTAGCATGTATATAAGTAATCTCTTAGTATAACTAGCTGTTTGCCATTAATATTTTAATCCCCCTGTAGATATTGACTGTTAATCATGACACACAGTTCTCAAGCCTTTAAATTTAGCTGTGATTTTTTTTTAAATAATATGTTTTAATATGTTTTTTAATTTCAATATGTAGGGCCTGTTTTTCTGAGCTCACAAGAAGCTGTTATTTTACAGATAAATGTGGTCCTGACAGGACAGCCCAACTACAAATACATGATTTTATAGAATATAATACTTGACAATCTTAAACACCTGTGGAAATATAATTTATGTATAGATTAATGCACAGATGCACGTGCAGGTGTCTCGGACTGTAAAAGAAGAAAAGACACAAAGCTCAGTCAGCTTTAGTCACTTTGCAGCACCTCGGTGAAACGTACAATGCTATTTGGAAGTATATAATTGATAGTTTTCCCACAACTCCATTGAAGAGCACAGGAGCTGTGGCAGCCAGCCCTGCGATCTCTGTGTGGTACCGCTTAATGTCAAGGGAGGTGTACCCTGCAGAGCTCTTTGTGTCTCCTAAATAATTACTAGCCTTAGAAAGAAGAGAGTTCCGTGGAGGAAGCATGATGATAATGTGCACCAGACACTACTAAGTGTCTTCATCTCCCTTTCTCTTTCTGCACACTGTCTATTTTGTGAAACTCTGGCTTGTGTATGCCTCATGAAGACCCCGTTACCCTTTGCAAGAAACCTCAGGGTTGCTGACATTCCTCTGTGCAGAATGCATAAACCCTCCTTTGGGAACTAAACGTGCTTCCACAGTGGATCTCAAGGTCCCAGCATAACCATGTAAAGCCATGCGCTTTATTGTTAGCGGAAAGGAAACCTGTGTTGGATTTTATGCACTTGTACCCACACAGATACACACACATAAACACACTCCACTCCCCATGCAGCCTGGAACAGCAACAAAGCTCTCCCATTCTGTTGCCAGGGTAACGTGGCCGGGTCAAACCAGTCGAGCGGTCTCTCCTGTTCCAGGCTGAGACCCCCCCACCATCACCGTATCTCTCCCTCTCTCTCTGTGTTCGTCCTTTTTATCCTCTCCTCTCTCCCGCTCTTTTGTCAGCCCCACTGCCTCATCATATCTTAAACCACTTCTTCTCTACCACTGAGGTCACTGTCACTTTTCTATCCTAGGCAGAACAAGGTAAAACGAGAGAGATTCACTACTTTGACCACTAGTTAAAAGCTTCACAGATGAATAGCAAGGCTTTTAACATTGTATAAAAAAGTAGACACGACATCAGGGGAATAAAAGAAGGCTGCAAGTTATGTTTTCATATTAGGCTTGCATAGGCCTTAAAGGTAAAGAAATGCTATGATGAATGTTAGACCTTCACCTGGTGTACACTGAAGTGCACTTTCACCAGCTAGTAAGCTCCGTCACAATTATCTGCATCAGTATTTTATTCTTTTGATTTGTAAATGTTTTTAACAGTACACAGTGTGATACACTGCTCCATTGTGTGCAGAAATAATTTCATAACCATTTCATAAAAGAAAAACCCTACTTCAGGCCTTTGAAATATGGAAATGATATCACAACTAAGCTGTTGCTGGCAGACACGGTGATGAATTACCCTTCTACTCCTGGAGCTATTATAGATCTGTTGTCTGAGGCATGGACTGAATAAACGGAAATAACACACACAAACAATTAAAATCTGTTTATTTAGAATGCAGCAGACATGAGACAGCAATGAGAGCAGGTGCAAATGCTCTAAACAAAATCTAATTGCTGTGTGCTTGAGCTTGAGCTTCTGATAATGCGATTAACAGAAGCTGTAATGCTGGCAAACACAAAACTAGACTGAGAAGCATGACACATTTTTATGTGTAGATCTACATCCTTTACTCTCACTGTAGCGCTGTGTAGTACATTTTGCCTCCATTGAAATGGCATCTATAATTCCTCAGTGGTATGTTGTGAGATCTATGCAAGAGGCTGCAGAAATTAATACATGTTGATATGACTTAACACTGCGATATATTGTTTGCATGCCTCTGGCGATGATCTGTGTTTTCTTTGGAGTGGCAGCTGCTCAGCATACTGCCCTTGAGGCACTGCCACAACCTGCCACACTATATTAGCAAGAAAGTTTGAGTTTTGAGCAGCTGATATTTATTTACTCCTGAGGCATATTTGTGTTTTATTAGTTTGCATTTCACTTGAAACAGACATGTAGCATGAAGGTCAAAGAGATAGTGGTGAGATGTTTGAAGCTTCACCAGATTCAAGTTGGATATGCACTATGTGCGTAAATTGGTGTTGCACCTAGTGTTTGGTTTTCTGGCTTTAAATAAGATGTGTATTTGATCACATGTTAATGGTTTACTGCAGTCAAACTAAAAAGAATGTGCAGCAATGTTATATTCGGTAGTCCTTTCATTTTTAATGATTCTCTGTTTTCTATTATGTGGATTAGAAAATATCAAAAGAAAACCTCAGTAATATTGCTAGATTTGGTTTATAGGTAGCTGAGTTTATTATGATAGACAATAATAGATGAAAGTGGCAGGGGAATGGTTCGATTTTGTGAGGGTTTAAAATGTAGAAACAAACTTAATTATGGCTTTTTATCACTACAGGGGAGGATTTTCCTGAAGATAATGCTGATTTTCTAAGCCCACAAAGATGATACCAGTACAGTCAAAAAATGAAAGCTCTTTAAAGACAGATTTAAAATCAATGATTGCCATGCGAGGTCGTCTGTTAGTACCACCTGGATGTTGCATCTTGAGAAATAAATGTGTCTACTCGTGAGGAGAAAAGAGTTACTTTGAGTCGCCGTGTGATATCACACCACAGTGTGAACGTGTGGGCCGTTTGTGATGGGATAAATATGTAACCCAGTGGAATAATACAAAATATAAATACCAGCACAATGATTTTAGTCCAGGCATATAATGTGCATTTTAACTGCAACTATTTCTTGAGCTCTTAACAACGTACCATATGAAACATTCTTACAAGTTGAAGCAGAAACATCACACATGCAGAGCTGGGGTGTTCTTTCAGTTTTAACTTAAAATTTAATTTTCAACAAATTTTTATTTTTTTTTATGTTTCCTACAAATTTAGGTTTCTATTAGTTTCTCCTGCAGACAAATACAAATAACATAAGCAGCTCCTTAAAAGTGAGTCTTTCATCTTGAGGAACTGCTGTTTGGTATTCCACACTCTGCTCCACTTTCTGCAAGTTCTGGTTAGAGTGGCCCAAACCTCACAGAAGATCTCTAAAGCAGCGAAATAATAATGACTGCCAGCTACAGGGGAAGGTGCTGGAGTTGGGTTATGTGTAACCATTAGGCGTAATCCTTTTTGCAGAAGCAGTTGGGGGATATGGAAATGCGGTGGGATGGCCTGGGACTAGCTGCTTAACATGGATTAAAATTTAAAAATAACAGTGAAAGGATTTTCCACTACTAAAATGATGAGTGATAGCATCATTCTTTCAGACTTGGCTTGCCCACGCATAGCCTCAGATTGAACCTGAGATCTGTGGTCTCTGGTTTCTTTTAGAAACAACCGTAGCACTCATCTTTTTAAACTTGTTTTTGTTTAAGTGTTTGTTCTTATTGTTTACCATTCCTGTTGTGAAGCACTTTGTGATATTTATCTTGAAAGGTGCTGTGTAAATACTTGACTCGCTTTATTTACTATGCATGAAAAATGATAAATCCAATAAGATTCTACCCCATACAATAAGACTGGTACATTAACTGTTTTCTTCTTAACAACACAACAAAACATTGTTGGTCTTATTTCATAAAGGACGTTTATATCCCAGTGAGGTTTACTGTGTAAAGTGACCTTTGGCTCAACAAACAGCTGATTCCTTTCACAATGAAAATGTGATTTCCCTGTGATCGGCAAGTGTTGTACCCACTCTTAAAAGGTGTGAGAGAAGAAATTCTTATACATAGAAAACCCTGTTTTTAAACAGCTCCTTTCATGAGGCGTGGAACTGCAAGCTATGAAACAGTTCAGCTAGAAATATTTTCAGTGTAGGAAAAACACTATTTATGCAGGACTCCTGGGTTCCAACATAAAGGTGGGTTTTAGTTAGGTTCCTTTCTCTTGGCAGTTACATTTTTGGAGATTGATTTTTGTCCTCCTTTCTATGGGAGTATTGTTTTTTTTAAGTACCTGATACATAAACACCTTTTGTCACGGAAGGTGTCATTCATTAGCAGTTATGAGCCTAATGTGCTACCCATCTGCTAATCTCCCACCTTTGGAGTCGATAATTTGATTATTCATATGGAGCACAGATTCATCTGCAGTTAGGCTTAATGCTGCTGGCTGTGAACAGATGCTGAAATGTGAACTTGCAGCCCTCTGGCCTCAGCTCCATACGGCTTCCAACAGAGATGCGTTGTCCTGTGCCATTCAAACACACAGTGATGACCACCGGCAGCAGGACATCACCAGCTCAGTCTTATTTTCAGATATGGAAATAAGGAGCAGCTGAAGCCCAGGAGGAGGGAACAATTCAGACACTTGACACAGAAGTGAGGCAGACATCAGGGGTTGTCACGGAATAGGACTTGTACATGTATGCCAACACGTGTGCGCTTTTTTATTTTATCATCTTGGCAATGGCTTTGACTTTACTCACTTGCCAGCTTTATTTGACCTTCCTTTGACCATTTGTGTCTTATTATGTGTTATAAGTATGAGTCTAGAACAGCTGATCTGTGCTATGAGATGGGTTCATAGCCATCTTGAGCTCAAAGTGCAGTACCTTGCAAGGAGGAGTTGTAGAATATGTCTCGTCTGTGCTCCCATTGATTATCCCGCCGGAATTACTGAGGTTTGGTTGTTCATAGAGGCATCACCAGCAGTTGAGGATCAAACTAGGGCTGCAGTTCATGGGTAATTTCATTATTGATGCTCATTCTTTTTATTTAAATTGCAAACTAAAAAATCCACTCATGTGAGCTGTTCACCCATCTCTCCTTAGAAACTCAGTTGTTCGTGGCAGCTTGAAGAGATCCTGAGGCTGAGCATATGTGAAGGCTAACCATCAAACTTTACCTCAGCAAAACCTTTTAACATAGAATATTATTCATCTAACGTTTCGTACAGTTTTACCAGTGTAGTGACTTCAGTAACAAAAGCCGCAGCCACGTGGCTCTGTTATACGTGTTGGGCATAAAATTGGGGAGGTGAGGACGAGCTACCGCTGTATAACATACCAGCAACTTAGAAACTGTCTTTAAATTCCAATAAACAAACACTGCTTTCATACAGGGCATTGCTGAAGCATGAAATCAACAACTAACAAGGTTAAAGGGGGAGACTGTGTGGTCATAGACTAAATGTAAAGCTGCTGTATTTTCTCCAGTGTGTGTTAAAGCAGCACTTCATATCACAAGCTCATTATATCTGAGCCATAAAGTGATTATAGGCTCCAGTAAGGCATTGTTCTGCTGCTGACAGGATTAAATATGACTTTAGAGAGAGGGAGCGTCACTGCTCTCTGCTCAAGTGTTTGCTTGCTTTGTATAAGCCAGAAGTGAAAGGGGCCGCACACTTGACTATTTGCCAGCTGCGGTACACCCTCCCTCTGTTCTTTTGCACATTTATCTCCTGCCAGTTTGTATATCCATCTAGACCTGTCTGCTTTGTTCTCGTTGAAGGATTCAAAGAAAATCCTTGAGACACCAAAGGCTGTAAATCTCAGTGTGACACTGATCAGTATCTGTCATTCAGTGCAAGCACAGAATTATTTGAGATTCACTACTGCTGACTTGATCTAGTTTAGTTTCTTTGATTAATACTACGTAATTGCCAAGTTCTAACAAAATCTTTTTCTGCAGAAGAAGAGTGGAGTTGTGAAGACGCAAGAGAAGAAGGAGAGGTGGAAGGAGAAAAAGGTGGCAAAGCGTCAGAAGAAGGAGGACGAGGAGGTGGAGGAGGAAGAGGAGAATGTTCAGCCAGTGGTGGATCCCCTGGAGAACGGCTTCCTTCATCACGCCCAGCGGGAGCAGGAGAGGATGAATGAGAGGCTGCTGAAGAAGACTTACTCCAAGAAGAACAAAATGGTTAGTGTGTGCCTGCACGGCATTTTAAAGTCAAAATATCCCACTGGCTAGAAGTTCAAGTAAAGTTACAAAGGTTGCATGCATGTTGCATGGATTCTTGGCTTGTGTTTTGCTGACAACAGAACAGAGACTTGCACTCTGTCCATGAAGGAAGAGGAGGCGGATGCTTGGGCAGAGTTTGAATCTAATTTAAAAGGCAGACTGCAGACTGTCTTTTTCTCCAGATGCTTTCCATCCTTATCCAAATCTAATGTAAAATTTGAAGATGTTGAGGGAATGGATATTGTCAGCTGCTTTACTGATTCTTGCGTTCACTGGGACTTTGCAGTGTTATGGATGTCGCTTTATGTAGGAGACATGAGTTATCTCTGTCAATGAGCAAACCTTATTCAGTGTCCAGAACTAGAGAAAAATCATTAACTCCAAAACATTGTGGACTTCTCACCGATAAAGTCACTTTTACTTGGGCAGTATTGAAAAATGGTATATGGCATTTTAAAATTAAAGTGGTTCTCATTATCTTTGATATCATATTTGTATGAAAGGGCTTTGTTCCTTCCTTATTCCTGTAGTTAGGAATAGTGTTTCTCACATTTTTGTTTGTCTTGAGTTTAATCTTTTCTTTTGCTGCTGGCTAATGAGACTTTCTTCAGTGGGCAACCTACAGGCAATCTTCTGGTGACTAAAGGTTTTTGGTGCACCACCTAGCAACCATTTGCCAACCTGTAGGATATACAAATTTTTCCCTTGCAACTGGTGTTTACCAGAGAGTCACCAGCCTTTCTGAATGGCTGTTTAGATAGTTTAGTTTATTAAGATCCCCATTAGCACCTGCAATAGCAGTAGCTACTCTTCCTAGGGTCTGACTAAAACATTCTCATACATAAAAGACGTACTAGGGCTTTAGCAGTTAATTTCACAGTCGCTGCCTGCAACTTCTAGGACTCACTAGCAATTAGTCAGGGAGTACTAGTATTTTTCCTTAGTGACTAGTGTTTGGTGTTGGTGACCATCAGGTCTTTAGGCCTGTATGAATGAGGCCTAAAGCTTTTTGGCTTATTGTTTAAATTCGTTTTAAACCTACAAATGAATAAATATCATAAACAAACGTTTCAGTTTGCTACCCGCCGTTCCTTTAAGATAGCCTGACCTGTTCACCAGTGCCTTTACTGTTATGACCAAAGCTGTTGTGATAAAAGGGAAGAACAGGTGTTGCTCAAATGGGCCTTTGAAATATATTATTCAACCTCAGGTTTTCACTTTTTCTCATCAGTTACCACAATAAATGCTAAGTTGAAGAATCAAAGGAATCTTATGCTTTGAAGCTACTGGGTTAAGCACTAGTTTTTTGATTGATGTATACATGTGTATGTGCACACAAACACTTCCCTAAATAAATTAATCAGTAACGCTATAGATACTATCTGTGACTCACACAACAGCCGTCCTTGTTCTGCTCTACAATGTTGCAGAGCAACGACACCTGAACTATTTTCTACCTGCTGCACATTCTTGTTAGAGTGAGCCTACAGCTGCAGGCCACAACATTTCATTCAGAATCAGAATCAGAATCAGAATCAGAATCAGAATGGGGTTTATTGCCAAATGTTGAGCAGGTTTACAACATTAGGAAATTGCTGCGGTGCTTCAGTGCAAACATGGTGTCATAAATAACACTTAAATAGACATGGAAAAAATAAAAGTAGGGATAAGAATTAAAAGTGCTACGTGGAAAGATATGTGCATGAGATATACATGAGAGTAAGAATTAAGAGTGCTACGTTGAAAGATATATACATGAGTGCAGGTGGTGATC
>NW_024582527.1:450692-511459 GCF_018398535.1 Haplochromis burtoni | reverse complement strand
CCACCGGCAGATGGGATCAGGCACATTCATCTGGGAAAGCTTGTCTCGGAGATGGTCTGGAAGGATGGTGTTGAAGGCAGAGCTGAAGTCCACAAACAGGATCCTGGCGTAGGTTCCTGGGGAGTCCAGATGCTGCAGGATGAAGTCTAGAGCCATGTTGATGGCGTCATCTACAGACCTGTTGGCTCTGTATGCTATATGCATTCGTAGCCTGTACAACTTTGAGACGAGAGACAGTCATGTTTTTTACACATAGACTATATGTAGAATATTCATAGAGTCTATAGTTGTGAAATGTGAGTATGGTTCACTCTAACTTAAGCCTGAACAATACCCATAAATTATATGTCACTTGATCTACTGTCAGTTGCATGTGCATTGTAAATATGCCACCCATGCTATAGCTGCTTGTTCTGCTGTCAAACTTATGCCTGAATGAACTTGTGAAAACACGAAGTAATAAGTGATCCAAATATGAATGACAGAATTCTTAACATATTGAAGCCAACAGTGTTATACAGCCCACATCTGCCTCACTAAGATAGCCCATCTGTGTGTTAACAGTTTGTTTAAATGGGTGGATATTTTATGCTCCAGTCCAAAGCCAAGATCCACCATAGTGTTGTTAAGGATAAAAGAGGAAATGTCGTCAGGAAGCCAAACTAAATAATGAGGCTATGTAGCCCTGAGGCCTCCTCCACAGACAAAAATATCTCTCTTAGATAAGATTTCCTTAGGAAGTTAACTTGGCTGAAAATGAGTTTGGCTGGGATATTTAGTTTGCTAAGAGACAGTTAAAAATTATGCATTCAGCTGATGCTGTATTCGAAATAGACTGCAATTACTGAACCAGATCTACATCCCAGTACAGATAATAACTCCATAATGTCAGCAAAATGCTGCTGTCAAGTGAAAAAACCTTTTAACTTCTGCTTTGTAGAATTATGTTTTGAAGCATGTTTTGAAGCAGAGAGTAGGGATTAGATCTAAACCTAGAAGAAAAATAAAGTTATCATTTTTTAAATCCCTTTTATTTCTCCTTTTCAAATAATACCCATTAGTAACATTCTCCCTAGGAAAAACCCCGATCTTTGATCTTGAACCACTTCCACAAAAATTATTTTATCTTCAGACTATAGCAGCGTGGCTGTCGGCCAAACCACACATCTACAGAGAATGTGTTTGTTTTGGGTTTTTCTGTTCAGATGCTAATCAAAATGACCATATCTTTGCTTAATGTAGTAAAATATTAAAACATACATAGGAAATCATAATAGCTACAAATCTGCTTCCAGTCCATTTGAAAATGGAGCTACAGGCAATACTCCTAAAAGACTGTATACCATAAATACTCCAGTACTGCAGTTATGTGGTCTGATGTGACAACAGCGAGACCGATTCAGGCAGGGACTCTATCAGGGATCCACAGAAATGAATCGGCTCCTTATAAACATAAACTTTTTAGGTGTTTCAACTCCTTAAGGCAGAGGGATCGCACACATCTAAATCCCCATAATAAACACCTCAACCCTATGATCAGTAAATAACTATTTTCCCAGCTGTATAAATCCATGAAGTACCTCTGGCTACATGTGCCCAGGTATTTGCTTGTTACTTAACCTTGTTTAACTTTTAAACCTTCCAATCCCTTCCCCTTTCCTTCTATTAGTTGTTTTCTTTATCTTAGTGTCTGGCTGAGGAATACTGTGAGCTTCTGACTTCTGTTCTTAAGTATGCCTTTAATCCATAACTATAGCCCCCAACTCCCAGATATATTAAGTTGCATCCATATGGTATGGAAAACAGCACACAGTTGCAGTCAAAATCACAATACAAATAAATTATGTTGCATAACTAATGCATTACCTAACACCATGAAATATGAAACAACTCCTTTGCAAGTTCTGTAATTAGCATTTAGAAAGTTGCTGAATGGCTCATCAGCGCTTTAATTGTAGGTACAGTTGGTGTTTGTGCAAAACCTGCTTTGCATCTACCCGCCTGCTCCAGTAATAGAATTTTAAGAGGTTTACCAATATAATCTGTGCGTGTGTGACAAGCAAGAGGATATTTCACAATAATTACACCACACAATATAGTTAGAGCCTACAGACATTTTAATTGTTTTCATTTCTGTTTATCAAATACTCTCATATATCCACAGATTATTGCATTGCACAGCAAAGCACCTACTCTGTCACCATCTTTTCATATATTTACGAGTCTATCCCTCACGTTTCAAGAGATAGTTAGCGTTAGTGTGTTTTCAAGGGTGGCTCACAATGATCACAGTCGGTATAAAAGTTTAATACCAAAGCCTCGTTTCATTTTTGTGACTCTCAAGTGATTATTTACAAGGAAATACTGTAGATATAAGAGGTAAGGAATACAATAGACTGAAAAATCGATTCAAACTCTGTTTGCATTCACCTGTTTGTCTTTACTGTGGAATTCCATGCATATAAAACATATCTGCTTCAGATGGATTGGGCTCTGCCTTATTTGTACATAATCTGTTCATAACTATTCCCACCTTTTATACTACTCTTATCTGTATATAATCTGCTCCTATTGCACTTACTGCTCTTGCACTTCTGATTAGATGCAAACTGTATTTCGTTACCCTGTATGTATACATGTGTAATGAACTACAACATTCGTGCTGTTATTTACAGACACATTTATCAAGATAAGTTAACAATAGCATGAGCACATTTACACTTAGTTATGTATGGGCGTACTGTAAATTGTTCCATGTAACAAAGGAGACTTTGGATTTGCACATGTAAATAAAAGCTTTCTGTAATAACAAGAAAGGGTTAACCCACCCTGCTTTAAAGCAGGTGGTTATGTACAGTTGGGATTTTTCCTGGATGTGACACAGGCTTATTTACAGTTTTAGAAATTTTCATTCTAATAAATTGTGACAAATACGTAACCTTTAGTAACTAATACATGTACTTCATAATGATCGAATATACTGAGAGTTTCCACCACCATATCACCCAAAGTACACTTTTTCTTTTCCTAAGGCCTTTACTCTGCCCTCCTCTCTGTCCAGCTTAGTTTTTCCTGCCCATATCTCTTGCTGTTTTGCCGTCTCTTCAGTTAGAGCAGGTGTCTCTAGTGTATGTCACCCACTATGATCTGCAGGCGAGGTGATGTGTTGATCTCCTTGAGGCACCCTGTGGTGCTAGAAGCTTGCCGGAGGACAGAAGCTGCAATGTCAGAGCAGAGTTTGTCACTGGGGAACAAGGATGACACTTGATCCAATTAGAAGACATGTCAGTACCTCAAGAATGGTTAAGTGTGTGTGTGACTTTGTCTATATGCACACCAAGGTCTAAGCTTTCTTGTTCCCATCTCAGTCACTCCATGGCAGAAGCCATTTTTGCAACAGTCCAATGTTGTTTACTGATGTTGTTGTCAGCACCGAGGTTTTTTGATGTCCAGGACGGACATTGTTTGAATTGGGCAGGATAGTTTGCATCTGTTGTTGTGCTTGTTCTTTCAGCTCCTCCCTCCTCCTCACCCTATCCTTGCCATCCTCTTCTGTCACATGAGCCGTGTGTTCACTGCATCCCGAATCTTCTCTGTGTCCAGCAGCTTCATCTTTATCATCCTTTGTCTAATATATCCACTGTCCCTACTCTACACATGACCAAAGCATCTCGGCCTTGCCTCTCCAACTTTGCCTCCAAACTGCTCAACGTGAACTTGTCCCTGTGATATACTCATTTCTGCTGCTGTTCGTTCTGGTCACACCCACAATCTTCAAAATTGCCACCTGCAGCTCTGCCTACTCTCTTTTTTAATGCCTAGGTCCAAACCATACATCATAGGGGCTCTTACTACAATCTTCTAAACCTTCCCTTTCACTCTTGGTGCTATCCTTCTGTGACAAATCACCTCTGACACTCATCTCCACCCGCTGCACCCTGCCTGTACTCTTTTCTTTCTTGTCTCCCTCTCATTCACAGACATATATTGTGTCTTGCTTCTACTGACGTCATTCCTCTTTTCTCCAGATCCATACCTCCACCTCCTCGGGCTCTCTTCCACCGCCTCTCTATTCTCAGTACACAGTGTGAACATCATATTCCATGAAGACTCCTACCTGAGGAGGCTCAGAGTCGATCCCTGACGTAATCCCAACTGTACTTTGAACCTGTCTGTTCACCACCGTCTTGTTGTCCTCATAGATGTCGTGCACCACCCTCACAAACGTCTCCGTCATTTCTGTCTTCCTCATTCATTACCACAGTTCCTCTCTTGGCACCCTGTCATATGTTTTCTCTAGATCCACAAAGACGCACTTAAGCTCCTTCTGGGCTTCTCTATGCTTCTCCATAACTCTCAAAGCAAATACGGCATCTTTGGTGCTCTTTTTCAGCCTGAGGCCACAGCCTGCTTACTGATAGTCCCCTCTCTTCTTAACCTACTTTCAAGTCTTTCAAATATCTTGGTGGTATGGCTCATCAACTTTATTCCCCTGTAGTTACTCCTGCTCTGCAGATCACCCTTGATCATTCTTGAAAATCAGTACAGTTCACTTCTCTGTTCTCTATTCCTGAGACATCCTCTCGCTCTCCAGGATTAATGTTAAAACAAGCAAACTTTAAAATACATACTAATGAAAGTCTATAACGCTTCAAAGGACCATACCTCGTTATAAGCTCAAACTATTTTCTAAGGAAATAATAAAACAAACAAAGAACAAAACAGAATAACACGGCTTTAAATATAACACATCCACCTGTCGAAGGCGAAGCATTATTAGAGTACGAAAGTTAAGGCAATATCCATAAACATAAAAATAATAGAAATATGTTTTATCACTGCTGTAAGACTTTGGGAACACCGGTTGCAGACCACAGCAGCGTGCTGAAGGGGTCATGAATAACACATAATGCTAACTTGCCCATGCACGCATTCACTTCACCATTAATGTCCATTAGCACTTTGCGTTCTACCCTGCTAACAACGTGATATAGCAACGCATCTCTGGATGCTCTATTATTAGGTAGCATCCTCCACATCCCCATCCAGCCTTTTATTAGCAGCCAGCCTGTGAAAATGAAGCTAGCACCCTACATGCTCCTGTCATAGTCTAGCTGCTTCAAGACTACTTTCCCAGCTTCATATCAAGGTATGTGTATACGTAGTAAACCAGCTGGAGACAGATCAGATTAGCTGAGGCATTAACAGTGCATCGGAGCATGGTTCAGGGGCAGTTTGAGAGCTGTGATATACAGTACGCAAGAGCACCGCTATGCATCAGCAGCGGTGCAGCGGTAATGGAGGGTTGCGATCAGGATGAGTGATAACACTGTAAGGCTGGTTGTTATCTGGTGAGCAGCGACCCTGAGCGGTAGCAGTTCATCTCATAATATCTCCCTGGGCTAACCGCACTTCAAACTGGGAATAAGGTTCAAATGGGCATCAAGGTGAATCCTCCTGACGGTGTCTTACTGTGAAAGTTTATTGTTGTTGATAACAACACTTACTTTGGTTGTGTTCATAGAGAAAACAGCTGCTAGATGAATCGAAGTAAATTACTGTTACCATAAAGAAGCTGCTCACTTTGGCAAGAAGGTACAAGTTTTGCAAAAAGAATATCTTTATTCTCCCGAGGCTTGACCTCTCACATCACGGCAATGTTGCTTATAAAGTTGTCATTGATTGAGAGGCTGTTGTACGTTTAATGAGATCAGACCTAAAATATGGAATCCTTGATGCAATTACAGGGCTGGAAAGCTTGTAAGTAGTAGTGTGATAGAAAAGGTCTTTATTCCTGTTTCTCAGGTTAACACTGCAATTTAACAAGGAGCATTATTAGAGGAGTGGATAATGAGGTAGGCTGCAGAGGTGTCTGCAGGCAGAGCGTGTGTGCGTGTGTGGGAGCGCATAGAGAACGACAGGGATGAGCAAAGGACTAGTAAGAGACCTTGACAGATGAATTGGGTAGTTGTATGTAACCTGAATATGTATGCATGATTGCATAGCAGATAACTGTCATTGCGACATGAACAAAAAGCAAGTGTGAGAACACACAAATGCCTGTACAAGCAAGAAATACGTGACTAAAAAACTGTTTCACTGAGGGATTTTTTTAATCAGAACTTGCTCTTGGCTGGCTTACCTGTGAATCCTCAGTATTAGAGTATTTTATTGTGTCGTGTTACCTTTGTTGAATTAAACGTCTTAGTCATTTGTACCTGATAACTTTGCATGCTGAGATTATCAAAAGCAAAGTGGGCTGCGTAAGCTGTACCAATACAGAGCGGAGACGTTTAATTCAATAGGTTTCGTGCTATTTTTAACACACTGTAGATTCTGCAGCCTTTTTCACAAATATTATCAAGCTGTACTTTGTCATTCCCCAGCTGTGTCAGTAACCTGTTCCAGACCACATTCACAAAATCATTGTTTTTCTAATGTGGTTTGTTAGCATTAACCATGGTTTAAAGGCAGTGTTTCAAACTGAAGACAGCTCATTTAGGATTTATTTGCTGTACGTGTAGCTACACATTGGGAAGGTTTAAAAGAAATGATTTATGACTAGCGGACCAAGAAATTACATAACTGAACATTTCCATAGTTTACAGCACAGCTAATAGAATACTAGCATGTGAATTACATACAGTAAATAAGAACAGAAAGAACAGAATAGAAATCAGACTGACTGTTTACTGAAGAGCAAATATATCGCCGTAATAATTTCTCTACTAGTAACACATATTTTATAAGCTAATCTGATACTGATCCTGGTAGATGATATATAAGAGTCAAGACCTTCTGCACATGATAAAAGTACATTATTCAAATTCATTACATTCCTGGCAATGGGGGCAGTGAACTCCTGTTCCTGAGATAATTTTCCTGTATGAATATGCGTCTCATGTCATGATCCGGCTGTGTGCAGGCAGGAAATGGACTCAAACGCAAACTCACTAGAAACAGGATTGAACTCAAAATGGCAGCTTTTATTGCTGAACCAAGAACGTCTACAAGACCTAAACTGAGAAGAATCTAACAAAACACACACAGGGAGCAACACACAGCATGATCACAACACTGACACAGAGAAACACAGGGCTTAAATACACTGGGAAATAACGAGGGGACTGAGACACAGAAGGGGAGCACAGCTGGGAGAAATCGGACATAACGACACCCAAGGGAAGCGAAACTCAAGACATTCGCGTAGGACACAGACCTTCAAAGTAAAACAGGAAATGTAACATAGACGCAGACTTGAGTAGGGGAGACAGAGCAACTAAGAAACACAGAGAACAACAACAGGGAGACACAGAGGGCGGCTACGAAATACTCCGAAAACTAAAGAGAATACAAGAAAGCCAAACTAAGACACTAGACTAAAGAATAAACTGGGACAACAAAGAACTAAGATCATAATACAAAAACTCAGAGACACAAGAAACTCAAAACACTGGGCCACCGACCCAGGACGGTGACATCTTGAAGCATTTTCTTTTCTCTGTACGCTTTTTAAACTTTCCTAAATACCATCTATTTTTGTGCCGCAGACGGACTGACCACAGATTAGGTGAGAGGAGCCAAACTTGTCCCCATGGGTTTCCACTAGGGCTGGTTATGTTGACTTTGCCTGGGATGCTGGGGGAAGGCTGGGAATGGAGTCCCATCAGTGTTGAAACAGAGGTGGGGGAGGGCATAGAAGGATTTGGTGCCTACAGTCTGAACTAGTCCAAAGACAGTTTAATTTGAAGCTCAGATTTCTGCTATGACTCATGTATCACATGGATACAAGGTCCATGCATGAATGTGGCTGTGATTGGAGCAAAGAATTCACTGAGTAGTTGCCTCTAGGAATATTTAGCCCAATCACCCCTCCACTCTTCAAGTGGAGCCTCCAAGCACCTTTAGCAAGAAGAGAAGAGGAGGTTATGTAGATACTGGAATACATCCAGAAATAAAGACAAGGGAATGACAAATAATAATAATAATAATAATAATGGATTGCATTTATATAGCGCTTTTCGGGACCCCTCAAAGCGCTTTACAATACCACTATTCATGTGAGAAATAACAGCCAAACCTACACAACTACTGCACCAGCTGTGCTTAGTCAGGTGGATATTGCTCCGGACAGTGAGCAAAGATTAATGTCAGGCCATGTAAGGTGCTGGGTTGCTTCACTGTTGAGCTATAATCATGCACACATCCCACCACTTTTAACAAGTCATATTCATTGAGATAGAGCAGGGCTACTTCAGAGCAGCCACTCTGGGGACAGTTAAACCTGCATGGGAACATTAAATTAGCAGAGGTCTGAAGTCATGCTCTGTTGGAGCTGGGGCTATTGCTCCGTGCAAGCATGGAAGTGGACCAGAGGCGAGGAGAAGCGCCTGCTGGATATACTGTTTTCTTTGTGATACTGCAGTATAAGGATAAGCGCATTATCTTAAAGTCATGGTTAATTTTGCATTGCAGTACAGAGTGTTTTCAGTGCAGTTGTTAGGTTTTATACTCAGGAGGCAGGTGTTAGCTGTAATAAATTTGTCAGGACATAATTTGTATGTGCTTTGCTTGCTGGCTAGTTGTGATTGCTTTCTTTTTTTATGTAATTTATTAAAGTGGGACCTCCCAAGCTACATCATATTCTGGTTTTGCATCTGCTGGAGAATCTGTAGCTATAGCAACAGATATATTGCTCCTGGTAGATGTTTAACTAGAGCAGACAGCAGGGAGAGACACTTTATTACATCTTGTGCTTTATGATTTACTGGATCATTGTGGTTTATATTACAGTAATGTTTAGGGAGCTGTTCAAAAATGTGTGCTCCAGGAAATCTTGGGTATCTGGAGTCGTATTCCTCCAGCAAAGGCTTTCTGCCAAGCTGCGTCTCATAGTTTAAACAGCGAGTCATGTGAGGTCAGTTTTATTGCAAAAGGCTTTTTATCAAACAGGCTTATCACAAAGGTCTTGTACAGATGTAAACAAGAAATGAGATTGCAAACTGTGTGTGAGTGTGTGTGTGTGCCATTTGCAATGCTCACTTTTAACAAAAACAATCTATCTCTAAATCTACCTCTTACTAGAGTTGTCACAGGAAGCACACTGTCGCTTTGAACCTGAGCAGGCTTTAACAGGCACTGAACGCCACACTTCAGTTCACCGCAGGGGAGCAGTGAACAAAGTGTTAGAAATGAGGTCGTTCAGCCCAGATTCTCAGATTGTGTTGCCTTTCATGTCATTTCAGACCGATATGTTAAAGTCAACCGATCCAGGCTTTTTTTTAAATCTAAATATAAATGAGGAACCGTCACGAAATGTTGCCAACTGAAGTTATGATTAGGATCATTGGCATTATAGTGCAGTAGCCTTTGCATTTCCTCATTACACGTGTTAACCATTTATTGGATGAGGAACAATATAAGGTGAGTTGATTTGTTTCTTTAAAGGCAATATGTAATATTCTCTCATAACCCTGTACGGCTGGAATTTTACATTTCCAAGTATTTCACTGAGTTCCCTGTAAAGTGTGTATGTATGTGGAAACTATTTAGTACTGTTTTTGAATCACTGCTCTTGTGCTTTTCTCTGTATATCATTTAAACAGAGTTTGGTGGCTGTCATAATAAAGTTTTATAGATATATTTTTGTAGGTGGCACTTTGTGGTGCTTCCTATTTGTTACAGCAGATCCTTGTTCCTGTGTTTTGTCTGAGCTAAAAACAAATGTAAAGATGAAAAGTGGCAGATTCTGGCTTGAATGATTTGTTACTGTTTCAAAGATTACAAAAACTTTGCCAAAAAAGAAAAAAAATGTACTCCAGAGTCTCGTATTAGTTCAACAATAGGACTATTTGACAAAGTGTATGTGTGTGTGTGTGTGTGTGTGTGTGTGTGTGTATGTGTGCGTGTGTATGTGTATGGTGTGTGTGGTGGGTGTGGTTGGTGTGTGGGGTGTGTGGTGGTGGTGTGTGTGGTTGGTGGGTGGTGGTTGTTGTGTGTGAAGCCAAGAATAGGCTTTTTGCTGGTTTACTTGTTTAAAACCAGGTTCCCTTTTGGTTTTGGGAGGCCTGGGGTGGGTTTGACAAGGCTAAGAGGGGGTTTTAAAAGAAACAAAGGAGTGGGAAACCGTGCTTGTATCCGTGGAAATGTGTTTCCTTGCAGCTTGCCTGCTTACGCTCAACTATATTGGCCTTGCTTTTCCATCAAGGTGATTTACAAGGTGCCCCCACTTCCATGTCCTTCTCCTTGTCCCACAAGTTTTTTGTTTTTAAAAAGTTTCGCTTAAAGTTTAATTAGATCCTTCCCTGTTTTTAGCAAACCTAATTTTATTTTTTATGCCCCTTCCTGGTGTAACTGTTTTTTGTTTTTGCCCCTTCGGAGATGTGTTTTTTTTTTTGGGTGTGTGGTGCCCCCCGGTGGGTGTTTTTCCAGTGGTGAAAAATGGCATGCTTTTTTTATTTTGTGTGTTGGTTCTTAAAGGGTTGTAGGTAATTCAACTTGGTGCACTCAATTGTGCCCTCACATCCTTTGTGGTAAAACCTCTTGTGGTGGTGGGGTAATCTAAGCCCTTTGGGGCTTAAATGTGTGTGTGTGGTGTGTGTGTGTGTGTTTGAGTGTGTGTGTGTGTGTTTGTGTTTGTGTGTGTGTGTGTGTTGTGTGTGTGTGTGTGTGTGTTTTTGTTTTTGTTTGTGTTGGTGTGTTTGTGGTGTGTGTTGGGTGTGGTGGGGGGGGTTGGTGTGTTGGCGCCGCGTGTGCCTCATCCTCCGCTTTAAGCATGGGGATGCGGTGCTAGGCTGCCTGGCAGCATCTGAACATTTAAGTGTCTGTCATCGTTGCCACTTTAGTCCATTAGGGTCACTACATTAATGGGATCTGCTGAGGCCCCTGCCCTTGTTTTCATAGCCAAGTGCCTGGAGGAGATGTGGAGGGGATGACTTGCAAAGCTGGACTTTTATAGACAGATTAAATGGGATTACTGATGTCACCGAGACATATGTGATCTCTGCAGCCACAGTTTCCCTTTTCTTTTTCAGCGTGCACAGATTTGCCGTGATACAACACTGACCCCTGCTGTATTAGTCAGTCATTGCACCCAAATGTATGCGGAGGTAGTGATGATGGCGCGTTAACCCTTTAAAAGACTGCACTGCATCGTCCATTGGGGGTCACTGTTCCCATTTGAAAAAGAAGGTGGAAGCCTCTGTTCTGTCGTCCTGCCATTTTGACTGCCTAATTTAAAGCATATCAGGGATTACAATATTGAGCCCAGGTGGTGGATCTTTTGCGGTTTCATCAACGTTTCCTGTAGTGTCTCGTAATGTCTGCTTAATGTGGCTTCTAAATGTTGCCATGAAAACAGCATCGTCAGTGCTAATGAAATGCCTCTGGAATGCTGAGGCTCATGTGTGGGTGGTATATACCTGCACTGTCGCTCCTTAAAACAGCAAGCATCTGCACAAGGTCAAACATGTCCAAATCAGTAAGAACTCTCCTAGCATTAGCTTCATATTGACACGAGGAAAGGGTTGGTTTTTTAAGCTAGACATATTTGAAATGTTTGTGTTTAGAATGAGGTTCTGTATGTTTTAATGTGTTGTGATTTAGGGGATATGTGTGTGCAAGCAGGCAGCATGTGTTTGGTTCCTTTTTTTCCTTTTTTAAAGGCCATTCACACAGTAGCAATTGAACCAGAGGCTATAATTGTGTTTTCATGTACTATAGATCCTGTCATTAGGCCCCTGGGTCTGCAGGCAGTTATATGATGACAGCTGACAAGGGGGCGCGGCTCCTTTGAGAATGATGGGGAGGGAGTGGGGGAAGGGGGCACATACACAAAAGCCACAATTACTTCCTGGACGGTCCCCAGAGCTCAGCGGTTGGAGTGTGTATGTAAAATGATGTGGGAGAGGCCATTTGCAAAACAAAGAAAGGGTATTGGGGGGGTGAGAATGATTGCTTTTGCACGATAGAGCATATACCCTGAGGTGGGGGGTAAAGCGGATGAGTAGGTGCTGACACACCCACTAGTAGTCCTTGAGGAGTTGGAGGAGTTAGGGGTGTGGTTCTTGTGGTTGACCCCCTTGGAGGGAGGTTTGTCCCTTGGACCCTGACAGCAGAGGATGGTCGAGTGAGTGAACATCAGTTCAGTATTTTCAGTCAAAAGTTACAGATCCCCTTTAGATTCACAATAAGACCCTGAAGAAAATTCAGTTTGTATAAGAAAAGTTAAGAAAATTTCAGAAAGAATTTTAGTAGCATGAGTTGCTAAGTGTACGTTTTTCAAAGAAACTTGTTTAATACGCCTCTGTTCAAAACCACATAACTCAGTATAGGAAACAAAGAGCCTTTAAAAATCCTTTTGAGCATTTTCACATTTTTAGAAACAACACATGGGAAACATTAGAGAGTAACTGGAACATGTGACATGTGATTGAAGTCAAAGGCCAGGCTGGAGCCGTGACACTGAACTGCAGACATAACAGCATCACCAATTAGCAGTGCATTGTTGCAATACTGATTGGATAATATCTGAGCAGTGCAGTGAGGTGTGAGAATGTTTAGCAGGGTTACAAAGCTGAATTAGCCCAGTCGCTTTCAGTTTAATTAATGACCCAGTAGTGGTAGTATAATTGCTTTTCAAAGTGTGTCCCTTCTGACTCTGATGTAGGGCACTGCACATAGCTGTCTTGGTTTAAATGCCCAGTTCAGCTCCCACAGGGCTCGTCTTTGCCAGCACTCCCCCAAACCGCCAACCCCCGACCTACACCGCTGCTTCAGCCGCACAGGGATAGGTATGACATGTAGTGGTCCACATGAAATATTCAGAAGCAATTTCCTCTAAGTTTGAAATAATACCTTGAAATGTTAATGCAGTCTCAGGGTGTGTGTTAAGTGGAAAGCATTCTAAGGTGCCTGCGTTTGCATCGTCCCAGTGCAGCGGCCCCTGTGTTTAAACTGCTGCTGATGTCAAGCAAAAAAGCTGCAATGGAAATCCAACATAGCAAAGAAAGGAAAGTCCGAGGGGGCTGTTACCATCCCAGCAACTAGTCCACATCCTTAACAGCATGCTAGTAGACACACTTGTGCTGGGAGCTCTTCAAATGACTTGCACACACAAATCACCCATACGCTACATGCTGTCGTAAATGCCCATGCAGAGACGTTCTTTACATCTGTCTCTCACACACATGGACACATTCACACCATTGATGCGCCGTTCAGACAGTTGTTCATTGGAAGTTGACAGGTGCACCAGCATTCTTGGTTCTGAAAGGTTCACCACAGCTTGTGGTTTTATACAGCAGCAGGCCATGATCTGATATCTGCTGCCATTACTCTGGCCTCACCCACTAGGTGCCTCTTCAGCTTGATCGTTCCAGAGACACTGTGATGCTATCAGGCTCGGCGATGCCTCCATCGACTGATACACTCCATGGATTAGGCGGAGACTTACCACTGGCTGTTTCTGGCGAGAAAAGCATTGCAGCGCGTCTGCAGAAGCTGACACAGCTCAGTGTAAATATTAATGATATGAGCTTAAAAAAAATCATCCAGTGTGATTTGTATATCAAGCAAATCAAGATTGTTATCATTTTATTTGTCAGCTGGAAGCTCACACAAAACTATACACACACCCTTGTTCAGATTGTCTTTCCGCTCACAGTCAGAGGCAGTGAGCCTCGCAGGGGAACACACACTTGGTTGCACAGTTCCTCTATGTGCTTTTGCCCCTCAGCCATGACAGCAAGGCATTAAATATTAGTGATGTTTCACGGCAGGTTTGTAACACAGTTACACTCATCCGGTTCACCTGTCCACTGTCTTTGCACACTTTGGGGCTTTGCTTTGAAAGACCTGAGACAAAAGGTTAGCTTGATGGGGACCAACCTACCTATGAGCTTTGGGCAGTGAATGGACACACACGATGTGGAGAAGTTAGCAAGGATTGGCAAACACGTTTTCACACAAATACCTGCACATATTGTATAATTAAAGATAACGCATTGAGTTAACACGCGTGCTGCAAACATGCAGAAGTGCATGTCACACATCTGTCACACAGGATATACAGGAAGTGAACATAATGCAATGTCACTGTCACTATAAGATGCTCTATAAAACAGCGCTGTAGCAAATGTCTTATTTTAAATGGTTAACATTTTATGGCAGTACATGATTGTAATGTACTACAGGTTGTTGCTTATGTTGAAAGGACATTTGTCAAAAACACTCGATTACTACTTTTTGATTGTGACCAAAATGGGATTTAGGTCAAGACTAAATGCAGGTCAGGCCAGGTCCTGACATGTTTATCCATTGAGCTTTCAAAAGTCAAGCATAGTCTGCTTTAGCAGTTAACAGCAGAACAAGGGGGAGGGGGCACCACAGGCAGGAGCAGTTGGAATATTAGTTATCTATTCAGCGAGGATTCTTTGCGCGTCTTGTCACATGACAACCTTGCTTACATGTCTGGCCTTTGGGTGGCGCAGAGGGGCTTGTCGTAGCAAATGACAGTGACCTTCCCAGTCCCCTACTCCACCTTCTGGTGGAATTGATTAGGCATAATTGGTGGGAGTCAGAATCTGAGGCAAGTGGCGCGCTAAATAAATTTGGGTAGTGTTAATTGCAGATTCCACTGTGTCTGTGTGTGGCAGTGTGAGGGGTAGAGAAACACTTAGCCAGTGGCTGACAATAGAGGATTAATTGGTCTCCTCCAATGAACATAATTAGACTGATTGTTAGGAGAGATAAAGCAAAGGTTTTATGGGCGCAGCAGCACTGTCAGTGCTAAGAATATCATCTCTTCTCCTCCTGCTTTCTAATTCCCCTTCTGTGGTGCAGTCCTCAGTACAAAGTTAACGCACCTCATTCTACTTTGAGTCACAGAGGAGTTGAAATCCCAGCATATGAGGTAGGAGTGGATCGCAGGTTCACAGTCATCGAGTCTTACAGCGATAATGTGTCTTTAGGGAAACAGTCTAATCTTCTTTTCCAGCTACAGTGCACCCCATGTATTCCTGATCTTTGATTACATCAGTTTTTGAGCTTTTATTAGACCGAAATACAAACAACAAAGAACCCTGTGCCTGATGAGGGAGCTATCATGCATTGAGATGATGAGAGGGAGTCCTGTCAGCCATCTAGACCATGTGAATCCAATTGTAACTGGAGTTCATTCCTACTCCAAGTGGAAATGATTTGGGAGCCCCAGAGCATTAGTCAGGCTTGGCCAAGACAATCGGCAACAACAACAGCAGAGACTTGTGGGATTTGGGGCCCCATCACCATCCCAGAAACTCACTGAGCTAGAGCTGGGCTGCATAGAGCTCTGACAGAGTCCTCTTGGATGGTGCCCAGGTCTCATATAGAGAAGGAGGCCCCCACAGATTTCTTCAAAGGGGAGGGCAGAGAGAGAAGAACAATACATTTGACAAGATTCATCAGTAGAGGTTAACCACAAACGGCTGCATGCTAGCTGCTACTATAAATATGACATGAAAAGATAAGATGAAAAACAGCAAACGGAGGAATCAAAGAACATGTCAGAGACTTTCAGAATTTATGCCTCACACAGCATGGGATCATAGTTTGACAAGGCAGGTGTTGGATGTCCTCGAGTAAGACAAACAATGTAAGGCAGTCTTAAAAGTTAAAGTCTTAAATTCTTTGATTAACTGGTTAGTATTCAAAGCATATGTTCACTTTCTAGTACGAAATGCAGTACTGTGCAAAAGTCTTGAGGCACCCCTCATTTCTTTGTATTTTGCTACCAAGCATCCAGACGCAGCTTGTAATTTTTTAAACGTTGTCTTGAGTAACAGTTGTCCCGGCCTTTTGAAGGTCAAAGGTTTTTTTCTTTTTTCTTTTTGGGACATTGGCTGCTTTTTCACTCCAGTCCAGTCCTTATACCTGACCATTTTCAGAGAAATTATTTTGTCATTTGTTGAGCCACTTAACACTGACCTGTGAATCATATGAGAGTAATCATACCAAGTGTTGACTAAAAGGTCATTGTGTAAACTCTGTTTGCATAGATTTCAGTAAATCGTTGGCCCTGTTTCCCATTTTCCTAGAAAAATGGAAAAGAAATGAGGAGTGGCTCATGACTTTGAGAACCTAACTGAATTTATTTTTTAGACATGAAGACAGTCTGGAGACAGACCTCTACTATGGGGAAACATCCATTGCGGGTTCTTCTAGAGTCAAAACTCTTCTATTATGACAGGAAAATAAAACCCACACAATATTTCTGCTGTCAGATCCATGTTTTCGTTTAATTTCATCAGCATGTACATTTATTCCTTTCTTTTTAATGTCATATCAAATATAATCTGAAGTGATTGATTGCACCAACATAACAATATTTAGTGAGTCAATCATGTGATCATTGTAGTGTGTAATGTGCTGCATTATTTTAAATTAACCTAGCATCTTTTTGATTTATTTTGTAAATGCAGCAGTGATTTACTCGGTCCTACAGAAGTTGGTTATTTAATCATAAGAATATATAAAGCTTATTGATTATTACAGCCTGAGGCATTTCTTATCGTGTTTTAGCTTCAGCTTCAAGTCATTTTGAAGCAGTTATTTTAATAATTGATATAACATTTTATGTTGGTGATTTATTGATCTTTCTACGTGCCTGATACATTCTGTCGCTGCTTGGATTGGATATTAAACTGAAGGGTAAATATTTTCCTGGTAATGTTCAATTAAGTCGTGTTTCTTTTCTCGATTTTTCCACCCAGGAGGTGAGAAAGCCCAGTACAAGCTGACCTTACTTGTTAAAAGACATTTTCTAAAGTCCTCAAAGAAGTGGAAACATCTGCACAAATGTTGTTTCCATGGACACCTGTCATGTTTCTGCCTGGCTCCGAATGAGAAAAACAATGTCGGGTTTCTGACCTGAACCAAAGACTAAAAAAGTCAGCAAGCTTCTCTGACTGACAGGGAAGCAGCCTGGGGGGTTGGCTGAGCTGAGCAGGGCTGCTGAGGACTGGGGGTTGAAGACCTTGACTCCTGCACCCGTGGTGTGATGGAGAGACTTGGCCTCGCAGCAAAAAAGAGACGGAGGCTTCTGCTCAAAGCCGAGGTACCTCGGGGAAACATTTTGATGCATGATGGGTGGAATAAAATAAAATGGGATCAACCCGGGCAGCAGCAGTTATTGGTAGAGGGGAGGTGGATGCTGTAGCCCTCTGGCAACACTCAACCTAGGGCTAGCTCTGCTTTCTATCTTCTATGTTTTTCTATATGAAACTCCCACTGGTGCCCTGAGAGAAAACGGGCTGTTTTAAGATGTTCTAAAGAAATACTAGCAGATCGACATATCCGTTTTAACTCAGCTGGGCATTAAACGGGGAAGTGGCTCCCCTTTGAGGAGAACTCACTGACCTTGGCAGGAACTCTGAAGGATCACAGCCAGATTCCTCACTTTCAGGTTTCCTTTTGTGGCTTATTTTTAAGGTGCGTGCTGAGTTTTTTGGTCACTGACTTCATCATCTCATAAAATTGTTACCATGACAGCCAAACCGTTAATCTTTCCAACTCCAGTTTTGTATTGTTTTTTTATTCTCTACTTTATTTGAATCCGTTCTGTCACATGGCTTAGTAATAAGTTGTGTTTGGAGTGGACTGTGACAAACTGTTTCTTTTATAAATACTGCTCTCTAATGGATGAAACTACCTTGGTGCACCATTTCCAACTGATCCTATGTGATGGTTTGTTGCTCCCTCAGTGACTCTTTCTGCCAAAGTAGAGATTCCACGAAACAAGGGAGAGGCGGTGATCCAGCACATTAACCGGAGAGGCCAACTCATTGTTTCATCTCACTAGCTGTTTAGCCTTGGCTGCTAGGTGGCTCCCACCTGGCCCCAGTGGGGTTGTGACTGCTGACGGTTGGCCGAGAAGTCATGGCCACAGATTAACTCTGCTATTTATGGCCCGAGCCCGTCTAACTGCTGCCCCAGAGATGGGAAATATTGCTCACTTAGCAGGATTACTGGGTGCTGTAATGCCCCAAAGGCCTGCTTTATGGCAGGCCATAAATGTTCCCAGGGAGAGGCAGCGAGAGTCGGATTGATTAGCGCTCCGGACGAAAGTCGATCTGTTACCCACGCCCCACTGGGGAAGACTGTGATGGATGCTTCCGGGAGGTGGAGAGAGGCAATGAAAGGGAGGGGAGGGCACTTTGCTCTGCACCATGCCAGTCCTACACATCCCCACAGTGACACAAGATGGAGGGTTCCTATTGCTCGCAGGGCCGCAGGAGGTTGTCAGGCAGTCACAGAGCTATAGCCACTGTATGCAGCGGCCCTTTGCCATCCCACTGGCAGACAAATGAAGAGGCGACCTTGCCACATGCTGCCATTTACCAAAGTCCCCCTTGACACCTTGCATCCCCCGGGCATCTGTCATTTCAAAAGATAGACCCCAACTGCACCCCACACCCCCTTTGGGGCAGTCATTTGCTGCAGTAGACAGTCTGATATACACACAGCAGCAGGCCTTTTTTGCCTTACTGGATGTCATTATTGCGCGGTTACAAGAATATATTAATGTGGGGAACAAGCTGGAAAAACAATGTGTTGCTTGCAACCTTATACTAAACATAAAAATCGAATCAATGAATGAAATAATAAACACTGACTTTAGTCAAGAAACAGAAGGATCCACTTCCAGCCGACTTCTTCAACTCAAAATGGTTGTTTTAATGTGGATTATCTCTGGTTTTCTGATATGTTAACTTATACTATACTACTATTTCACTCGCTGGGCCCACTTCCTCATTTGAGGTTTGACAGCGTTTTAGTAGGTAAAGGTGAGGCTTTGACATGAATTGAGCTGCGGTTTGGGGAAGGCCTCGAAGGGGACTGGCGACGGCTCCCGGGCCTGGCAGATCCCCGTGTACTGAAGAGAAATGATGAAGTTAAAGAATTGAGAACAAGGAAGGAGGGAGGCATGTAAACAAGAATGAACAGCTTGCAGAACTGGGGGAACCTATATCGATGACAACTGGAAAGAGTGTGTTTGGAGGCGTGGTCCTGCTCCTGAAATAATCTAAATGGACTTGTGTTACATTTCAGTAATGACTGATTTGACATTGTTAGTTCTGGGAGTATAGCCTGAAATGTATAAGCTTCACGTAACTATAATTTATGGCAGAGTTGTTTTTGGTCTACTTGTTGCACAGTCTTCCTCGCTTAGATAATGATGCCCCGTAAAGACTCTATGAAGACTTAGTAGTTTGTCTTAATGTACCAGTAAATAACTTTCTGTTTTTCTTTATTTGCTCTTCTGTACAAATCCACATTAAGATTGATCAAAATCTACAAATTAGTTTGAGTGTTTAGCACATAACAGCTCAGTTAACACAGCATCTGTAACGAGCCAGTGCCAGAGGCAGTAAATACTACAAAAATAACAGCATGAAAGCTAAGTGGTAGGACAACATGTACCAACTCTCTCTCCCCAGGTAGTACTGATTTCTTACAACATGGCGCTATGCTCGCCACACCTCTCACCTCATCCCTCTGGCTCCCTGCTGTTCTTCAGTCTCCCTGACATACCTACACAGTTGGACTGCAGCTGCCCTTATACGAGCCTTCCACTGGTTTCAATATTTTCCAAATGACTGATTTGAGATTTTGGCTGCACGTGTGTCTAGTTTTTAAAATATGTGTGATTTATGCACAATTGTGTATAATGTGCAGATTTGCATATGTATGTATTGTGTGCACACACACGTGCGCTCATACAAATCAGTATGGAAATGATTATGCATATGGGAAAAGTGCAACTGAGAGTGCCACAACATCACCAACGGTTTTTCATATTGTTGGCTGTTGTGGCAGATAGCACGATGAAAGGCATCAACAAAGAGCTGACGGAGCTCTGCTTGTTGAGTTTATGTGTGCTTTTGTCTTTTCTTCCAACTAACACAAAAATGTTTTATGTTATTTAGTAGACTGGACGCTCTGGGGAGCCTGCCTTTCATTCTGATGCAAAGTCCCCATGACTTACATCTGCTATTGAATTACTAAAAGAACCACATCAGCAGGTGTTTTGGTTTTGTTTCAAACTGTGCTTGTGTGCCAACTTTGGTTTATGCAAAAATAGTTGAGCCCTTTCCTCCACTGCACCAGCCCTTTATAAACTTACACAGTGTAGTAGCTATACAGTTAGACCGCCATTAATTTACTGCTCTTAACTTCATAATTTGCAGTGTTTCTTTGTTCCTACAAGTGACAATCCAAGCATGTGTTTTTGCCACCATGCTGGGTAGGAGTTGCTTTTCTTGTTTAATGTGGTAAATCACAAGAGAGCGGGAAAAAATGCCTGTCACACAGATAAAGCTGATTACAATGCTTATCAGATACATGCACATAATTATAGTCATAATGCAAATGGAACAGCAGTCAAGATAACACAAAGCCTCTCCACCATCAAAAAGCATAGCATGTGATGAGGAGATAGCGTATCATAACTGGCAACTGTTTTTGGTAAGACAAAGCAAGCATGTCATGAAGTAACAAAGCATGGCGCATGGCAGGAATGCTGGTCACTAAGCAGGAAAATCCCCTTAGTGGCTGTTTCCATATCTGGACTATTTGTGTACTCGTTACTTCTGAGTATGTTTTGCATTGTGAAAGGTTTTCATCATCAGTATTGACTTGCCATTGGTAGTACTCAGCTCTTGGTGTTAGATGTAAGCCTACAGAAGCCCCTTTAAGCTTGGAAAAGCCTCCTGGTCTCTGCTTGCATTCAGAATGTCCTTTCTTAACACTTTGAAATGCACTGCTGCTGTTACTGTTATGTTTGGAGCTTAATAGGCCAGCCTCATGATGTCACCCAGAAACTCTGGGCAGAGATTGGATTAGATTATTAAATTGAGAACTGGAAGCTTAATATATTTATGTACTTATATTTATGCCCCGCAAAATTTCTGAAACACTGTTCACCTGATGTGTAGCTGTCAAAGTGTTTTAAAATTTGGAACCAAACAAGTGCAATAAAAAAAGATTTTGTGGAGGTGGACACATGATAAAAATTATTTTTGCTGCTTATCTGGATTGGCATATTTTCTTTGGTATTTGGTAACTCAAATCAGGTCACAGACAAAATCAAACTAGACAAGATCAGACAATATTTTATTTATTCAGCCTATTGTTTTTATGGCGTCAGCTGTGCATGAGAGTCATGCTGGTCACACCAGCAGATGCCTGTCAGATAGAGGCACAGACACAGGTAAGCATCCTTACAGATAATAGGTCAAAGCCTTTTACACGGTTACGATAAAAACTGTCACATAATATCCGTGCGTAACCTGTTTGGTAGTATCACAGCAGCAATCCAGCGCACAAAAGAAAGTAAACCGATGCTGATCCCCGAGTCATTCTGGTTCAGCTCCTGTGTTTGTTCAATAACATCACCACTTGCATAGTTTATTTCTCCAACAAGGCAGATGTACTTCTGACTCTTTGTTATTTGTCAGCAAAATGATTTGGAGCCTACTGAGCTGAACTTCATTATGATGGAAGAAATAGTCCTTTAAAATGGGATGTAGATCACTTAGGCATAGGGCTCGACATAGGTTTACACTAATAGTAACAGCGCAAACACTGTAGAGTTATACCTCTTCAGTGTTTGACTTAAATAAATAAACAGAGAAGAGAGGAAACATGCTGCATGCTAAAAGAATACAAAATTCATCAGTTGGCAAAGGTCATATAAAACTGCTGGATTAAGATAAATCATAAATTAATTGGGGCCTAAGCAATGAAAGTAGGGCATATTGATATTATTGTTTATTAGTATTATTATTTCTAAAAATAAATAAATACATACATTTTTGAGTGCCTAAACATCCTTGAAAACGGACGTTTTGCATGTTTCAGAAATGGTAGAAAAAAATGTGTGTTTTATAGGCACAGAGTTCAAATTAGTCTGTACCACCCCCAAATCACTGAACAAGTACTTTAAGACTCATGTACAAAATTTGGTACACACAACATCCCTGACACTTTAACAAACTCCTCCTACAGATTTTATTGGATGAACCTCGAGCTTAATTTTGCCATGGCTTCCACTAGACCTTGTTCATGACATATGCCAAGCATTTGAGTTTTCACTGAACGGTGTGTTTGGGGTACCATGGCAAATTTCAGTCATTCACTGAAATACGTTAATGTAATTCACATCACTTTGTCAAATCTGGCCCACACTTCACATGTGTGATGATAAGAGTCCCAGCCTGAACACAAATGCATACCAATATTCATGGTGATATCATAATATCAACAGTGATAGTCAGAAGGAAATGACATGTTTAAATGTATCAGTGTACTCCTCCTGCCTACCATATCCTCTGATCACCATCAGAAACAAGAAAAGGAGGGTCTCTTAAAGTTTTTCCGCTCTCAGTGTTGTTATGAGTACTAGGTAGGCTTTGATGTGGCATCGATCAAACCCAGATGAGCAGACATTCACATCCCTGTAAAAACACACTGGGGATATAGACGTAGAGCAATGTGCCATGTTGTGTTTGCTTTGTGAGCTCCCTAAGGCCTGACCTCCCAGCTCCATTTATGAGGACCGTTTACACAAGGGAATAATTTGTAATATTCACTCGGGGCTTTGGAGAAAGATTAGTGGGACAAAGGGTAAAAAAGGGATCAGCAGTTTGTTTTGCTTGATACAAACTGTAGTGGACGTTTAGTTTGTTTAAGTTCACCCTTTCTGTAACGCGAAATAAAGGGCTTGAAAATAAAAGTCACACGTACTTCAAAAAATGTGGAGAAGTAGAGAATCTGATTTTTGACTATCCAATAGTCACTGTCTGGAGTCGGTAGACGGCTACTTTGAAGAGGATAGTGGTTGTAGCCAGGCTGAACACTGAAGTTGTTCCACTCTTGAAAGCATGTCAATGTATCTATACGAACTACTCCTGGTGTTTTATATTCAACATATTATATGAGGGGAAAAAGTAGATGTTCGAGTTATCTGGTTGGGTATTGGCTTCCATAAAGATGAAATGCAAGAAACAACATCAAAGAATACACCACTAAGGACTCTGAAAGTTGTTCAAGAGGTTGCACAACATCGATTGGACGTTTGGTGAGATTGGCCATGCATGTCTATGTAGCACTCAAAAGGGAGGACTAATACAGGCACTGAAACTGGTTTCCTGTTTGCTCTAACTGTAGTTGTATTCATGAACCATTTTGTAAATATAAGGTACAAGCTTATATAAATTAATATTCCATAACTTCACTATAGACGCTCCTAACTCTTTATACCTTTAGCTGGCTCAGCTACTCTATAAACCTTATTTTCAGACTTGAAAGGTGGACGACTGGTTCATGTGCTGGTCTCCTAAACCTGGATCGAGAACAAGAACTATTGTTGGTGGAGTTGAAGTTTAGCTGCAGGACGGAAAACTCACAAAAGAAGTAGCTCAGTATGTTGCTCAGCTGCTTTATTTGTCACCAAGTGCTTTGCAAAGGAGAGCATTATAAACTGTATTACGTCTGTTTAAGTGTGTGTGCCGGTGCTTGTTTACTTTTGGGGGGTTTTATGAAGTCATCCGTTTAACTTTAGTTGTGACATTTTTCTTAAGGATACGAGACTAAGACTTAGTGAACTCAAAGCACATGTTTTTTTGCAGCACTGACCCTGGTAGATAAATATACACCTGTAATAATCCTACACATTAATCCACAGTGAAGATACACATATATAGTGATTGCTAAGAAAAACTCAACTCTTAGCATTTGTTTGCCCATGTGGTGGCATAGAAATTAATCTTAGAGCTTTTTGATCGCCATAAGATGCTGCATTCAAAGCAACTTCACTTAGTATTGAAATTCCAGGCAAACATGCTCTTTGGCCTTGCAGCTGCTGCAATGTAAAAAGATAAAGAGAATGAAAAAAAGCAGAGGATAAAAAGCTTTCTATCCCTGGAAGGTCAAGTAGACAGACAGCTTTACTATCTCTGTGACAATGGCTCTAGCAGAGATTCACTGAACAGCACTGTGATAGAAATCGCAGACAGGTAATGGTGGAGCTGGAGAAGGAGTGGGGGCTTATGGGAGTAGTTTTCCTCACACTACTGCTACCCTATAGATTTATGTGATTGGGTCCACTGTCTCCCTCCCTTTGATGAAATTCAATAGCTAGACTGTATGCTAAAGTGGTTCTAAGCTTTAAAACAATTCCTGGGTTTTTTGAAAGGTTATGATCATCTAAATCAGGGGTCCCCAATCCCAGTCCACGAGGGCCGGTGTCCCTGCAGGTTTCAGATGTGTCCTTGATCCATCACAGCTGATTTCAATGGATAAATTACCTTCTCAACATGTCCTGAAGTTCTGGTAATGAACTAATCATGTGATTCAGGTGTGATGACCCAGGGTGAGATCTAAAACCTGCAGGGACACCGGCCCTCGTGGACTGGGATTGTTAAATCTAATATAGCTGTAAGTATATGTGTAATGCGTTTGCATCATCAAAGTTGAGAATGGGCTGATGCATGAGTCATTCATAAGCAATCGGCACCATCCTTTGAAAAATAATATTTGTCGTCTATTGAGTGTGTCTGATGCAGCTATTAAGCTTCTTACTTGGCAATGTTGTAGCATAGTCTTAAACAGGAATTTAGGAGTTTCTGATCCAAGTTTTTTTTTGTGATTGTTGTCAAAGCAGAGCACAGGTAATTGTAACGCTGACTTTGATGACTGTAGCCCACTTTTTTGCTCTGTCCAGCTCGCTGCTGCTTTGTTATGGACGTAAAGCCTGTATATGTAGGCCTGGCTGGTTAGCAGATTAGGTTACGTGAGATTTAAGGCAGATCATTTGATCTCCTGCATCTTTATCTGATAAAGTCCAAACACATTACAGTAGCTGAACTGTCGTGGCTGCTTTCATAATGGAATATGCTTCTAGAGGCATTTGTTTACGGTTTAAGGGGCAAAAATGCAGCATGCATTGCACTTTTAGTCATTGTGCTTTTGAGTTTAAAGAGTTTATATTATCCACTGAGTGGCTTTTGTCATTTGAATTTACTGCCATAGGGATGGCTGCTAGGGGACCTATTTTACCTACTTAAAGCCTAGAAGATGCATTATTGTCCATTCAAAAAAACTGATGAACAGAAACTCTGAGATTTAGCAGTTTGGGGTGAAGATGTATTATTTCTGCTGTGGAGCTGATAAAATGGAGCTTCCTAAACGTGTTGAACCTTGTGAAAGGAGTTTTGGTTCCTGTAGTTAGTGTCTAAATCTAACGAAACAGCATGTGAAAATGAAAACAGATAGTGAGTCTAAACTAATTTTAGCCCAAAGGATGGGTTTCAGGTGTAATGTGTGACAACACGTTTTGTCCATGTCTTCTTATGATGAGGCTTGTTCAAAATCTGGTGAGCAATCCAAAGAGGTTAGCTTTAATCTAAGGGACTTCTCAGTTCGAAGTTCGTACCTGTTCAGTTCTTCACATTATGAAACTTGTGCACTGACCTTGAACAATCTCTTGTTTTGTTTGCGTGGTGAATCTTATGTGCTTATGTTTTAACTGTTGAGGGCCTTGATTAACATTAGCAGGGTAAGAGGATCAGGACCTTTGTCGCTGTCTTCAGAAGAATGTCATGCCGTTGTTCTGGTTGGGGTTACTGCGTGTAGTTGATCCTCCTCCATCATCCTCCAGGCCCTCCCACCAGCCCCTGGTCCAGCCTGGGACTTTGAAGGCTAGCTGTTGAGATTCAGCAGACAGACGCCTCCTCGGGGGAACTGACATCATTAGAGCAGAGAGCAGATCCGAGCTTCTCTTCCGCTTCAACAAGGGAAAGAGAGAGATAAAGACAGAGGGAGGGATCGAGAGAACGGAGGGCAAAATTTAAGCAATGCAAGGTCAAGATCACGGCACAATTACCCTGGCAGCTATGTGCCCGGGGAGGCCGAAGCCCCTGACTTCTCACCCTGCCAAGGTCGAATGGGCCGCTCCTCGAGACAATAAGCTTCCCAACATCCTCCTGTCATTTCTTCATTCACTGCTCACCTCCCTGCTCCTTCTTCTCCCACTTGGTAGTTCATATGCTGTGAGCTCTTGACATTCATTTGCAAGCTTTTACACATTGTGTTTCTTACAACTAGGTTGCGTTTGTGTGTTAAATGACTGTTACTGACATCAGTTGGTTCCACACGCACACGTCTGAACAAAGCCACTTTATATGACAGAGACAGTGCTGGCATTGTGTTGTCTTGGAGACACGGAGATGTATCCTGTAACTCGAGAGTTTCGTAAGTATATGTGTTGATGTGCACGGTGTCGTATTAAGGATGTCTGTGCTGCACTGAAGAAAATGTGGGTGCTACTGAAACCAGTTGTCTCATGTCCAAAAATTAGTGTGAATCAAAACATTTCAGAAACTTCCTACATGTTAATCTTGTTTGTGCATCTTAAGATCTGCAGGTTAACTGAGAGCTCATGCATGAATCATCCAGGGCATCCACATTAAACTGCAAAATACAAGACAATTATACCACATGGAAACAGGCCTCCGCAGTTGCCAAATATTTGCCTTAGCTCAGTTTGCTCTCGCTTGGAATTTTTTTCAAGCAAAACAAATATTGCAATTTTAAAGCTTCAGCAACAAGGAGAGCAGCATACTTTGCATAAAATAATGCAGCTGCGTGACATTGTATGATGTAGTCAGACAGGTAATGAAATCACTCAATTCCACAACAACAAGAGGTCAGGTTAGTATTCAATTAAGCCACATCAGTGTATAACACTTTTCTGCAGCACAGATTTACATTTAAACTTTAGTCAAATCCTGTGGACTGTTCCATATGTTCCTAATCATGGACGGATATAAGCGGCAGCTTTGCTGTAGTGGCCTAGCTAATTACAATGCACAGTTATCCTCCTTTGTACACTTATTAAATAACTATTATCCCTATTAACACAATTGACATGATCCTCTTCTGCCAACTACAGCCTCAACAAGCTGCGCCTGTCAGATCAGCTAATGTTGCAAATATGCTTTCACGCACACAAACGCACAGAAAAGAAACACACAGTGCACAGGCACTCACAGATAGCAACGCTCAAATCCCCACACATGTCAGCATTTTGAGGGATCATATAGATGCAAATGCGACCGTGTAATTGCACGAGCAGTAGATCTGCGCTCTCAAGGCTCGATGCTGTCATGTCAACGGCTGATCCCATCTGGTTTTCAGCATTTCTTTTTTTCTTTTCCAAGACCTGATTTCCATACCAACCCAAAGCTTTAGAATCCTCTCATCTTATCTGCTTTCCCTCCTCCCTTTTCCTCCTCCTCCTCCTGTTCAAACTCCCTTTAAAACCTGTGTCTTCAGGTCCAAGCAAGAATGATAGGACTGACAGCAAATAGACACATGTCATAGTCAAACACCGAAATGACAGGGAGGAAGCCTCTAGCATAGTTTAGGTTCTGCTCTTCCCTTCTCTGTTCCACTCTCTGTTCCTGACGTCTTTCATATCTGAAATACTTTTTTACTCTTTTCATAGGTGCATTATAGTTCTGTGTGGAGTAATCCACAGTTCTGTCCAACCTCTACCCTTCTCTTTACCACTTTTTAATCTACTATTGGTCTCCACCCAATTTCCTTCTCTTATAAATGACTCTGTCTTCTCACTGTCTTTTTGACCCTCCATCCTTCACATTTTTGCATGACAGGTACACAGGCTGCATGCTTTCTGCATCTGGGCTTATAAGGATTTAAAACATTCCGTATGCAGGCCTGTATGTAGAGGTAGATAAATGCCTGTGTGACGGCACCGTAATGCGTTACCAATCTACCAATTTACTGCACATCCAAAGAGAACGATGATCCTTTCCTTGGGAAAAACGACTTGGCTATAAGGGCACTTTAGGAGGAGGAATGAGCCAAATATGTGTTTGTTTTTATTTATTACTGTGATTTTGGAATATTGTTCTTTATATATATATAAAGAAATACCATTTTATGTCTTATTTGTATATTGATTATTTAAAGGATATCTACACAAAAGGAGATTCCAAGAAAGTACAAGATTTCTGCTTTTTTATTAACTATTAACTATTATGTTAACTTAAGCAGCTTGCTTTTGCAAGAATACACAAACATAACAGAGAACTATACAAAGGGTATTTCCTGTAAACAGTGTTATTAAGTATAAGGTGGAATCCATTTTTATAGTGAAACTATGCTGTTAAATTGTTGTTTAAAAAATAAATCCTAAACAAAACTTACGTCAAGAACATTTTAATTCGGCGTTTTCATTAGAAACTAATAATAACTAACCTAACTAACCTAATAATAGGTTAATAGTTTCAATGATAATAATTAAACTTTAAAGTCATTAGTTTCTTTCTATTGGCATGGTAGTTAGCACTGATGCCTCAGCGCAAGAAGGTCCTGGGTTTGAATTCGCCATCTTCGGGTGCCTTTCTGTGGGGAGTTTGCATGTTCTCCCCCTGCAGGAGGTTCTCTGCAGGTACTTCAGCTTCCTCTCACAGTCTAAAAACATGCAGTTAGTGGGGTTAGAATAACTGGTCATTCTAAATTGTCCATAGGTGTGAATGGTTGTCTGTTTCTCTGTGTTAGCCCTGCGACAGACTGACAGCCTTTCCAAGGTGTACCCGGCTAGGATAGGCTCCAGCCCTCCATCACCCCTCAGCAACCCTGAATTGGATAAATGGAAGAAGATGGATGGATGATGGAAACTAATAACTTACATGATTGCATTGCTCCATTTAGTATCCCAGTAAACTATTCCTCAGTTCATCTATCTGCAAGTTGGGCTTGTTGGTCTGTATTAGAAGACATTACATCTTCATCTTGATATAATGTGCTTATAGACTCCGGTGAGCAGAACCAGACTGCTGTCATAACATCTTCATTGGCTGTGTTAAATTCACCTGACATAAAGAGACAAGCTTTACACAGTTTTACAGCATAAATGGCCAATATACATATACATACACACATATACATACACACATATACATACACACATATACATAGACAATTGTTTTTAGTCAGGGTCTGTGCCCTTTCTAAGCTGCTGCCCGAGTCTTCATCTTCTTCTTCTTCTTCTTCAAATACCTAAAGTTACACACATGCACACACACATACACACATACCACAGATAAATGCATATGAGTGCGCCAATACACACAGCACTCCTACCTCCCCTTCCCCACCTTCATCTAACACATAACACTTCCTGCAAAATTTACTGGTACTGTGTGCTATGCAGGCATGAGATAACGTCCCAGAAGTTTTCCAAGGGCAGGGCCAGCGCTCAGACATCAGAGGGAAGCAGCGTCGAACCGAAGCTGATTCATTACATGTGTTGCATCTGCCTCCTATTAAAAAGCCCAGAGCACTCTGGCTGTCTCTCCCGGTCTCTCTCTCACACTCTTTGACTGCAAACTACCTCGCGAATCCTTCCATTTACCTCACCTCTCTCTCTTTCGAAAACTCCCTCTTTCTGTCTCTTTCCTCTTAACTTTCAGTTACCTCTGATGACATGCCTCACCTCCTCACAAGTCTCACAGGTTAGCTCTAGCATACGTTGCTACAGCACCAGGACTTAAATGTCCAAATATTACACAGCTTCTTCGTGTTTTTTCCTTCACTTTATTGCCTCATAGTTAGCTCTGAATAAAATTCAAACATTGTGTGTTCTTTGTTCTCCTGAGTCTGTCTGTTATTAGGTTTAAGATTCTTGAACTGGCTTTGGCGGTTAGTTTTCCTGTGAGCTGTCTTAGCTTCTGCTGCTGTTCATTGTAACTGGAGCCCCATGAATATACTCATAATAATATATTATGTTGCAGAATAGATTCTTATTACAGGCATACTGGTGCTGATATGTATGTCAGCTGTAAAGTAAAAGGTTTACACACTAAACAAGTAAACAAGATACAGTTAAGATCATTTAGGATCAGCTTCTTGGTCACAGCTCTTGAAAGGGGACTCATTTTAAATCCAGAGAGCCAGCACAAGAGCATGATTCAGAAATATTACTCATTTTATACTTTCCCTTTATGCAGTCCCATAGCTCATCCTCTGCCCCGTGCTGGTTGGCCACATATTGATTAGAAAATATGATATCACCCCGACATTCCTGTTGATGACCTATTGCTCCAACCAACTGAAGAACACAGTCTAAAGTTAAACCAACTAAAAGTTTAAGACTCTTCTTCAACTGTCTATCTTTTAATGACTTGCTCATTTCCTTTTAACCAACAATCTCATCTTCAGTGTTTTAATTATGCTGCAGTGAGTGATAGGTATTTTAAGTTGTGTGTGTGCATGCGCGCGTGTGTGTGTGCTTTCGGTGAATTTGTTAAAAGGAGCCTTTTTGCAGTGCGAATGTCAGCTTCAACTGATAATTATTTCAGATTACATTAGAGGAAATTAAACATTTCTTATAGTACGTGTGAGGGTGACAAAGTTATCAAGTGCAGACACAGGAGAGAGTGTGAATGTTGCACTTCCAAAAATGTAATTTTTACAACTAATAAGATCATTTTCAAGTGTTAAAAAATAATTAATGGTTTCACGGCAGCTGAATGGTCTTTGCCCATGGATCAGTGGTGCACAGTGCCCTGTGTGTAATTTATCAGAGGCAAATTAAAATGTAGAAATCAAGTCATTTATTAAAAAATAACTTGATCTTTGAAGAAACTGGGGTTAGGCTGAGAGCAGTGACTAGAATGTTATACATTAATGATAATACTGATAACTGCTGTCAGTACTTTTGTTTATTGCGTGACCTTCATCTGGATTTGCTTCATATTTACAGAGAGCAGTTCTGGCTTTGATTTTCAGTTAACTTGTGAGTTCAAGTTGTGAAAATCTCCGTGTGTAGCCAAACACTGTGTGTCATTACGACATCTGTCTGGACCACTGAGCTGTCCCGCCAACAGACTCTTATCAGCTGATAAGACTGTTTACACCAGTCTTATCTCTGTCCACTTAAGGGCGATGTAGTTGAGAGTCATAAGTGATAAATCCATTCCACTCAAAACCTTCGGCACAATTTTCCATCCTACCGTTATTAGAGTCAACACTCACTATAGGCAAAAAGCCCTCTTTATTTACTGCATGTATCTTTTACAATACTGAATTATGATGTAACTAAGACATAAGGAACTCATTTGTAACATATGTTCTGCAGTGAAAATGCCTCCAATCAGTCACACATCTCTGTTTGAGAGACATAATGTTACGTGTAAACAGTTCATTTTTATTCTTATTTTCTGATCTGTTGGAGAGAATACAGATCTATTTTCACTTTAACTTGGCGATTGGAAAGGACGGCTGAGACGGCTGTAAAGGCACACACACCTGAAAATGAATGAATAAATCATTTTCTCTCTTACGCTCCTAAAGGTTTAGCTGAACACAAAGTGCAAATGTGGCATTTCCAGCAGCATGTACCACAACCTGAAATTGGTTTACTGAGACTTTGAACGTGCCCTTTTTCTTCTTTTTTTTTTTGAAAGTCAAAGTGAACTTTGACTTGCAAATGATTATGCAAGTTGGGGAAAAATAAACAGCCTCCAATATGATCACCATTTGAATTTTTCTTGTAAGCATGCATAAGAGCTTTGCGAACCTTTGTACACCGAAGTGGAAGCTGTGCGTGTCTCGCAAAAAAACAAGAAATAAAGAAGAGGCTTCACAATTGGAGAGCAAGACGCAGATCCACAGCACTGCTTCCTTGTTTTCCTTCCAATAACATCATTAGCATTTTGACATCATCCTCCTAATTGTTGTTTGTAGCTTTGAGAAATGGTTGCCTTGGAGTGAGAGTTGAGAGGGAGAGGAGGGGGCTGGGGTGTTTCCGCTGTAAGGGGCTTATCTGTTCAGGACAGATACTGTTCCTATGGTCTTGGCTGACAGGTAAGGTGTGTGTGCGTGTCTGTTGGTTGCAGTTGTCAGTGAACCCCGGGGACAGGTGCTGAGGGATAGGTTCGTATTTGGGAGCAGATGCACCTCCCCTTCCTCCTCTCTTGCCTTGTTCCCTCACTCCCCCAGGAGGCATATGGTGAGAGTGATTGGAGAGACCCAGGGCCCAGAGGGAATGCTCTTCTCCCCAGTTCATCTGTTTTAGATGGGGCCCTGCGGGACACTCAGGCTCTCCTGAGGTCCCCGTTGGCTGGGAATCAGGCCGAGTAGGTGGCTCTGCTTTCAGGTTGACTGCTTTGTTACAGTGCGGGGCGGTTGCAGTGGCCACCCCTGTTAGCTTTACACTCGGCTGCATTCTACACTGCAATTTTGTGCAGAGGACACAAATGGCTAATAGGTCACACCTTCTCATTTGTTTGCACAGTACCTCATTTAAATGCAGCGTGGCTTTTAATCTGCCGACTCTTGTCATGTCCTGGCGTCGGCGCTTGGAATGGAAACACCATCACAGGCTCGTATTTGTAAACCAGCTTACAAATGTGATGTAGTTCTGAGTGCAGTAGGAGACAGCGTTATGGGGGCATTTTAGGACTTGTATAATATGTGTATCCCTTTTTATGTGGTCATTTATTATAAAGTGAGCTCTATGAATAATGTATGATTAAAAGCTGTAATGGATACACTGGGACTCGTCAAAATAAAAGCAAAAATCCATTTGCGCTCCCTGTAGTAAATCCACTTGCTTGTCCTTGGGCTAATTTCCAACTTGGGACTTGGTGGGGGAGTGAGTGCATGTATTGATAGCGATTCAAGGGAGGGAGGTGTTGGTTGTGCTGTGGAGGGAGAGGGGGAGAGAGGGGGAAAGTGAAATAACGCATGGATGAGGAACAAAGTCAGGAATACCTCTCTTTCTCTCTCGATGCATCCTTCCTTTATCTCACTCGCGTACAGAGTCTCTCTCCTTGCCTCTCTCCTGTCTGTGTGTCTCACCATCGTATAGCTCCTTTCCCTGCCTCCAAGCAGCTGCCACTTCTGTGCCTGAAGAAAATGAAGGCAGATGAATCAATTTGGCCTGTGGCCCTAAAGTGCACTTGTCTGCGCCCCAGCTTGGGCGGGAGGGATAATGAGCCGATAGATTGAGCCGGTGCCGGAGCTCGGCACTGAGCGCGGAGGTGCCTTTGCCTGCCGCACCACCGGGCCACCCTCACACACATACACGATCCCAGATAGACACACGCACACACACATGTGCTCCCTGAGCAGCGGTAGCAGCCTGTTGTTGGGTTAATGGGGGTGAGGGTCCTTTGCGCAGGACACTTTTCAGAACAAATTAGAGGAAGGATCTCTATCAGTCATCTTCAGGCCTTCTTGTATTGCCCCTCATCTCCTCCTCACTGTGCAGGGGAAGCCCGTAGAGAAGAATAGCAGAAAGAAGGGAGTGTGTGTGGGAGGCAAGGTCCAAGATCTTAGGGTAATGAGGACTGACACTGGAACAAGGCCAAAGCACAGCCTCCCTCAGCACTGTTGACAGGTGACGGCAGGCTAGGGAGAGACAAGGCAGAGCGAACAGAAGAACTGGAGCAAGGAGAGGAAAATCGAGGGCAGAGCTAACAGCTTCTTTGATTCAAGGAGGGAAAAGGTGGGAGACCACGCAGTCATTCGATGCCCCCATAAAACCCCCTGCAAGGTGAAGAAGGAGGGAGGATCAAAGGAGCAGTACAACAAAGCATCACCCGCGAGCCTCCTGCCAGCTCCCTGCTGACAAGCTGCCGATTGATAGACACTGCAGGAAGAGGGCGGAAGAGTGAATGGAAAAAGAAACTTAGCCAAGCCTGAGCAGATATGAGCCACTACTATGTCCATCTATGTCTAACCCTTTCTACGCAGAGGGGCTTTGCGACTTCACCCAGGGTTAGAGTAGTATAAATGAGGAGACCCACGTCGGCCCTACTCAACTTGGGGGGAAATTAAGATGCTGGAGGGCCTTTTGAAGATAATTAAAGAGCACAGAGCAGCAGCCTCCAGAGATGGTCTGCAGACATGTTCAATACCGAGACTAATGGAGCTAATTTCCAGTACATTATTCATGTAAAACACAGGCCAGCTAAGTGAAGCTGTGTTTTTTTCATCCTATTTCTCTTCTCTCTGTAGTCTTAAGTCATCTCCCCAGTCTCACTCACACACACATTACTGCAACCTTTTCAGATATGGGATACGTAGCATTGTTGTTTGCTCATTGTTGGTTTCATTAACTCTGTTGTCTGGAATTCAGATGCTGGTCATTTAATGGTCTTAACAAACATGGCGTCATTCAGATGCAATCACAAGAGTGACAGAGAGAGGCAGGTTGCATTTGCAATTTTTAGATGGTTTGGGCATCTGACAAGGATGCCTCCTGGGTCTTCTAGGTGAGATGATGCAGGGATGTCCTACAGGAAGGAGGCCACGCTGGAGGAGACTATATCTCTGCTGGTCTAGGAATGTTTCAGCGTACTCCTGGATAAAGTGGAGGAGGTGGCTGGGGAGATGGGGGTCTGGGATCTCTGCTTAGCTAGCTTCCCCTACACCCAGCCCTAGATAAGTGGAAGAAAATGGATGGATGGAAAATACTCAAGTCAAGTTTAAAAACACTTTTGAATAATTAGTTATCCCTGCAGTTTTCACTAAGAGCTGCCAAATGTAGAATTTATAGTCAAGACTCACAAGCTGCTCGTTTGGTATTAACGCTATATGATATTGTGCTAATACAGCCCTGCATCAAATGACCAGTGATGGTTAATACGGCATTACAAGTAACGGCGTTACTAACGGCATTACTTTTTTCACTAACGAGTAATCTAACTAATTACTATCCCTATTGTTACAATACCGTTACTAACAAGAAAATGCGGTCACGTTACTATTTTTCAACAAACAGACGGTTGAAGCTGTGTTCAGCTTACCGCACCTTATATCAGTTGCAGGAAGTAGCTGTAAGTAATCTGGGCGCTACAGCTTTAAGCAGCTGCGGACGGTCACGATCACTGTCTAGCACAACACCTGGAGCTAAGGAGGCAAAACAATCGCATGAGTGCTGCTGTTTGACTGAGGAAGAATAATTTTTTAAATTGTGTTGATAGGCCACGTAAAACCATGATGTAGATGATAAACAATGTATTTCGTCTCGTTTAACGTCTAAGGACAGCGCAGCGAGCACCCTCTGAGCAAAAAATAACAAAACAAAACAAAAAAACACCCTTTTGTGTCAGTGGAAAAATGTACCATGTTGACCAATCAAACAATGATATGACAACATGAAGGGGGAAGAGGGGGAAGTTTTAGGGGTGAAGGCGAGAGAGGGAGAGAGAGAAAGACGTACATATTGAATGCAGAACACCTGATTGTTATATAAATAGTTTGAAATGGTTATAAAAAAAGAGGGTAAAAGGTAAATAGCTGCAAATAACTTTGTTGTTTGCAAAACTTGTGCATATGATTTTAAAATTGACAATTTATATTTGCATTTAAAGTTATGAAATTTGATTCATTAAACATGTTTGTGATGGTTGCAGTAAGAAATATATCTTTTTCTACTCGGTTTTTATGTTTTTTCTGTGATTTTAGATCAGTTGTGTTAATACGGTGTGTCAAAATGAAAACATAACTGTAAATTCAGAAACGTGAGGTTGTGCTGAAAAGAATGACACCAAACAAGGCAAAGTAAATATTTTTTAAAGGTTAAATGTGGAGGGAAAATCAAAAGTGGTTAAAAATGGCCAGTTATACCCTGGAGCCCAGAGGGTTAAACATTTTTTTAAATAACACAATAGTTACTTTTCAAGTAATTCATTACTTTTAGAATCTTGTAGCTCAGTTACTAACTCAGTTACTTTTTTGAAGAAGTAACTAGTAACTATAATTAATTACTTTTTCAGCTAGTCTCTATTACATGACTGTGCTCACAGTTTCTACACACTTCACATAGCATCACAATAAGAACATTTAGTTGCTGCTACAGCCTGATTAGCCTTCCCCTAATACTGTCTGGAACAAACCTAAATAAAGTTTATTTTCACAAAAACTATGTGACATTTCGAAGCAGTGATAACAGTGTTTTCTCTCTGTTTTGCCCAGAGTGGATTTTAAAGACATCATTTAGGAATAGAGAATAGTTATAACCTTGGACTTTGTCACCACTTGCAAGCAGTTGAATTTTAGCAAAGACAATTAGTCCCATTGTCAAGCTTACTAACTTGTCCTTTAACATTAATGAGTATACAACAAAAGAAAAGGGGGAAAAAAACATGAAAGCTATATAGCTGGGAGTTTAGGGCCAATTAAGCACCTCCCCAGACAGGAAATTAGTCCCTCACTTAATCACAGGCAGTCCAAGCTGCCAATCCCTTGTCAGAGTTGGTGAATTCCTGCCTAGATCAATTGCTATCCCATGCAATTGAACAGCAGGTTGGGGAACGGTCTTTGCACGCTACATCATTAACCTAGGTGCCTAATTAGAAGCTGTGTTTTGATCAATAGCCAAATTGATTGCTGACTGGGAAATGTAACCCCAAAGTCCCTGAGGAGATGGAAGCACTTTGGGCACTTTGGGAATGTGTCAGCAACGCTGATGCTGAGTAAACAAAGTATTCAGCGCCAGCACTTGACAGCAACACAACTGTGGCTGTACCTCGACGCTCCGTCTCTACTGACGTGCTTGCCTCCCTGCCAAGGAGGATTGCTCTGTTTGTGCTCTCCTTGAGAGGAGGAAATCAAAAGGGCCACCATCTATTTTGAGATTCAAGGAGTGATTAGGCTGACAGCTAGTTGAGAGAGAGCGAGAGAGACCGAGGGAGAGGCGGGTAGAGGTGGAAGTCAAACCTAATTAGGCCCACCTGCCAGGTCTCTCTTCCTTCCATTTCTACACCCTGATTGCTAGGCGGCAGCTCCCCCCCACTGCTCCTCCATGCTCACCCCACCCTACCCCTATCCTGTCACTATTGACCTCAGCACACTGCTAATGCACCTTGGCCAATCAGCATGCTTGCCCTGGCGGCAGCAGGGTAATTAAAAGGGAATTGTGTCTACTTGGCTTGTGAGCTGGTGGGCACAAGGGTAGACAAACATTCTCTCTCTCTGCCGCCCTGCCTCCCTCCCTCTCTCCCAGCCAGGTGGTACCGTACAGGACCTGTCAGATTAGCTGATGACCCTTTTAATTCTAGCCCAGCCGGGGGCCATAATTGATATTTACCGGGAAAGGTTAATTGTAGCAGTGATCTGCTTAAATTACAGTGGAGATCAGGAGACCGGGGCCAGACACCATACTTGCCACCGGGGGAGCTGCTACACGCAAACTGCTAGTCAAATGGATTACACCCCGCGGCCATTGCTGCTGTACTCCAAGGTGGGGAAGCAGCACGGGACATTGTGATTGGCTGATCCTGCAGCAGCACACAGTCTTCCTTGCTTAGCTCGCCAACCTCCCATCTGGCTGGGAATTTGGTTGCACACCAACTGTGGGACTTGATGGCCTACAATAAAGCAAACCATCCATGTTAGCATTAGGGCTGTCATGTCTTGGTTTCGCCATGATTTTACATTACATCAACTTTTATTTGATATTCTGTATGTGCTAAATAGTAAGTTTTTTTCTCTAAAATGTTATACACATGTCAACATTGTCTGCAGTATTATCTACTCATAGTTCACGTTACCTTTAAGTTTTTGCTTGGTCATTCCGGCCTTTCAAAGTTAGTTTATGGAGCTTTTAGAGCTAACTGAGGAACTGGGCTGGAATTTTAGTCCAGCAGCATATTATTTGCTTTTTCATTTTTCAGCCAAGGTAAGGATATTACAGGTCAGAGCTATTCTGTTAATTTTGCCTACCCAAAGTATGATCGGGTGTGTCCTCACATTATCTAATGTACAGTATGTGATCAAGAAGGTAATGTTATTTCACTCAAGCAGAACTATGCTGACTGGACTTATAGTTAAATAAATCAGTCAAACTCAACACGGAGCAACTGCATTTGCACTGATCCCTTAAATTAAGTAAACCCAGCACAGTTGTGTTTACTTAATTTGCCCTGCTGCATTACCCATGCTGGCTGGTGCGACCAGCACCTGTTGATTGAGGTTTTGCGTTCCAGGTGTTTTTGTTGCAGCCAGTTCGATTTTGCATTTAACCAAAGTATAAACTGACTCTCACACACTCATTGTATTTCCTTTGAAAGGCTGTGTTCCATGGTCAGTTGAACCCATTTTTATTCGACTGTGCTTTACATAGTCACCTGGTTCAAAGTACATTCGACTAAGTTAGAGGAAATAACATGAGCTGGAATATAAGACACAGTTTAACAGACTGTTATAAATGATTAAAAAAACTTCCACTTCCACTGCTGGTTGCAGTTTGACAGGAAACCAAGTGAATGAAAAAGTATTTTAACCCTTTAAAGCCGGTCAGAGCAGGCACGCTCCGTTTTGTGTAACTTACATCTTATGCCATCAGCTTGTCCTCAGTCACGGTTTCCTTCCACATATAGCTTTGCAAAAACTGCATAAAAAGCGCTTGCAGCAACAAAAACATAATATTCCAGAAACAGGCTTTGCCGATCCGATCAGCTGTTTGTAACACTTCCTACGTCCATCAGCGTGAACTATCGCATGTCCGCCATGACCTGCCCGAAACCGGAAGTGACGTCATTTTGCAGAAATGTAGTTTTTTACCATCAGGGCCTCATGAGCCTATACTGGTGTTTTTAAAAGTTATGTTTGACTTTATGACTTCCTGTGTCGTTTCTGGGATGCTGAGGACTCATATTGCACTGCTGGAAATAGTTTAATTTGATGCACATGCTGGGGTTTTTTTGCAAATTTGCACTATAATATTTATTTTCGTTTTTCCTGCAGTGTATAAAAATTGGTGTATTTCAAAAATAAAACTATGAAGACACTTAAAATAAATTTCCTGTGGTGGGAAACTATTTTGTGCAACTTTTTTGTATTTACAGTTTCTCTTAAATTTCTCTAACTAGAAATATATGTTAAGAAAACAAAAACGATTTTCAAATTTTTTGTAGTTTATTGCACTTTTTTGCAATTTATGTAATTACTATGCACTTAATGCATATTATTAAAATTTTGGCTATAATGGTATTATTGATGTATATCAACTTGAAATGCTCCCAGAAATGGCTCCACAACATGTAAAAATATAATATAAGCTCTGGCGGACTTGGTTCTATGGTAGGTCTTAAAGGGTTAATAAATTTCACATATTTGCAGGTAGACCAGAGTTCTGCTATTCTTTTCTCATGTACCATTGTGTGCAATGTATTGTTTTTGTTTTTTACTTTGGTCTTCTTTGCAATTATTGTGTTTGTGTGTCATTTCTGTCAGTCAGATATAAAGTTGGCTAATGCACAACTAAAATCTTTCTAGCGTGATTAAATGTTTGGTGTTATTAGATCTTGTTGCATGGGCTGACACTGAATTGGAAAATGCAGCGATAGAAGGCAATCAGCAATCAACAACCCAGCCTTCTGTACAATTTTAGATGGCATGAATATTAATAGAGGTTTCTATAGTTTGTTGCATTACACAAAGTAGGTGAGACTAAAATGTGCGCCCACCACAGTTATGAAGTACACTTAGCTCTCAACAAGATAGTTTTAAATTGTTGTTTTTTCTCTGGTCTGTGTAAATATTTCAGTCTTCTTCTCTTTGCCATCTTGTTATAGCAAAAAGCTGTTGCAGCTTTTAAATTTGTTTCTGAAAAAAAAATACAATAAGTCAGTGTCTTTGAGTAGTGGCATGGTCGATTATATGACTACATTTTTAGACGATGGCATCATGTCTTGTGTGTTTTGCAGATCAAACCTTTGGCTCTTCATCCAGTCAAAGTTGGCGAGGACGAGACTGAACTCAGTCGACCACACAGGAGCAACTCCAAAGAGCAGCTCAGTGAGGTGAGTCCACAGACGAGACCCAAACTCTAATCTCAGATAGCCTCTTTGTTTTGGGAAGAATGCTAGTTGGTTAATGTGTCTCTGAAGCTTCTCGGTCATCCAGGTCATCGTAGGCTAAGCAGCTTGGAAAGAAAAGCTTCTGCACCAAAACTTAAAGAAGTCCAGATGCTTTTCTTTCCAAGCTCCCAAGGGTAGTTGGTTAACAGCACATAGAAAGGACTGGTCACACAATATCACCTAGTTTACTTGCCATTACGTGAAGCGTGACCAGTTAAATTTAAACATAACCAGGTTCAGCCAGGTGTGGGTCGACCTCACCAACCCCAGAACGGAACGAGTTAAAGGAACGGTTCCAATTATCCCTGCGCCCGCATCCATATGCCAGCCCATTTAGAAGATGAGTAGGTGGCAAAGCAAAATGGAAACCAGACATTGGTTCAGCATAAGGGATGAAATAATGCAATTTAAATACAGGGGAAGTAATGAGAATTTATGCAAAATCCCAAGCAGCTCATTTGAAATGAATGTAGAAATATGCTTCCTAACTAATGCCTGTCAAGCAGGCCTCCCAAACCTAACTAAATTCAATCAGACTGTTCATTTAGCTGACTAAAGCAGGAGGAGCGAGAGAAAGAGAGGAAGAAGGAAAATGTGCAGCTTCCTTTTCCAGCAGGGTTGAAATGATGGGAAGGAAAAAGATTTAAAAGAACTTATTAAATACATTGTTTTAAGTTATTCATATTTCCAACCGAAAATTCAGTCTCGTGAAAAAAAAACAGCCTAATTTTTTCCTATCTTCATTTTCTTTTCTCTAAGCCTCGCTGCTCAGTTTCTCTCATGCATCCCCCCTCCGCACTGTTTTTCTTGAATTTGTGTAAAAGGCTGTCTTTTAATGAAAAAGTCAGGAGGAAGAGGCGGGCTTGTCAGATAAAAGCCCAACGCTTGTTGACAGCTCTGACAGGGATATGCGACAAGCACTAAGAAGGAGGGGGCATGAACGAAGGGGGGCGGTGGAAGTGGTGGTGCTTGCTGTAATGGCGAGGGGTGGGGGGAGAACACGGTTGAAAATTGCACGCTGTAATCGGCGACGGTGTTAGATGTGGCATGTCTCTCTAATCTGCTGCCAAATAAATGGTGCACAGACGTTGATCGCTGTAGCCACGCCATCTATATCAATCCATCTCTCCTCCTCTGCCTGTCTTTATCTTTCTTTTTCTCCTTCCATCTTTTCGTGTTTCTTCGCTGGCTGTATTCCACCCAGTGAAGGCCTGGACGTGACACACAGCGTGTCATTGTCTCCCTTATATTTCTTACTTTTTCAGCTCCATGAAATCTCCACCACCGCACTGAGAGCTCTGCTAATTTTCATAAAATACGCTCCACCACATCAAAGTGGTTCCCCAGCTTTAAGAGCTCTTAACTAATGATGCCGCATTGGCAACAAGTAAAATGGATTTCTCTTGTCTTACCGCCAAAGGAAACGGAGACAAATGCGACATGCGGACGCACCCGCCTGCCTGTAAAAACAGTCATGCATCAATTTGTGAGCAGGGGGTAAAAAAAAAAAAAGAAAAAAATGCAGGGGATGCTGTTTGTTCATTGCCATGGTCGGGTCTTTATCTGTTTATTTTGACTAGGTAATTGTGCCTGCAGTGCAGTAGGGCCCCTGCACTAAGCCACGCAGGGATTAGGGAAATGTGAGGTGGGAGAGGGGGTGGGTTCCACTGTAACTGTGTCCTGCAGAGGGGGGGGTGGCAGTTGTGCTGCTGTCGGCGTCTCGAAAACCAAACTGTATTCACCAACATATCCACCCACATGCACCCAAACCCACCCACCCACCTTATTTTCCAGCCACAGAGGGCATACGTGTTCACATCCTTTCTCTTATTATTGTCCAACTAGTAGTGATTGGCCCGCCTCCTGGCCTTCATGCAACGGTAAAAAACCAATAGTCTGGGTTAGGAGAAGATGGACAGGACCCTCCCCTTTTAACGCCATGTTTTTCTTTCTTTCTTTCTTTCTTTTTTTTTGCAGGAAGAGTGGAGGAGGGGGCGTGGAAATTGGGAGAGGATAAGGGGGTGGATTTAGTAACATTTTTCTTCTCCGGGGCTGTTTAGTTAACCCTTAAATGCCGCCAGCATCCGCCCCATCTCTTTCGCCACCAACCACCATCGCCACCACACACATACTTGTCCTACTCCCTCCCCCAACACTCTCTCTCTCGGGGGCGGGTTCTTAAATCCTTTTGAAGTCCTAAGCACTGCAGAAATCCATTGAGAGCCATGTATAATGGCTTTTAAGAGAGAGTGTTTAGCTGTATGCCGACCCTATGGCTTATGAACCACTGGCGTTTTAATGGATCCCCCTTTCCCTCCCCTCTTTTTCTCCCTTCACCAGCACTAAATCCAATGGATTGTCCCTCATTATCATTTAAATAAGCCTCTCTTTCTACTCAGAATGCTGCAAGTTGAATGAACTCGACATAGTAAGGCTAATTCCAAATGGCCTTGGCCTCACTCCACCTATGCACATATGCACTTACACACACAAACACATGAACATACACACATTTTAACGCACTCAAAACACGCACACATATAAACAACAGACCGCATTTTCCTTGAAACACGCTTTTGGCCTTTTTTATCCACATATTTTTGCCTTCCGTTCGGCTCTTACGCCCCATACTCTGGCCTCCTCTCTGGTTGCGGTAGTGAGGATAGCAGAAAGGTTGAGCAGAGTGGGAATAGCCTTTTGATTCCCACAGAGCCTACTTTCCGGTTCGCAGCAGGACTCCTCCCTAATCGTCACCACAGGAGCCGTCCTGCAAATCAGAGGGGCACACAGGCGTTGACAAGGGCTGATGCTTTGAGCAGGTGTGGGAGAATGGATGAGGGACATTGCGAGGGTGCAAAACAAGGGAGGCAGTGGCGGTGAAGGTGTGGGGGAGGTCGTTTTGGATTGGAGGTGGACCTATGGATGAAATTGGTCTAGCAGAAAAGTCTCCTCCAGAGACCAGGGGGGAGAAATTGCCAATCTAGACAGAGGAATAAAAGCAGTGAAAAGTGGAAGTGGAGGGAGGGATTTTGAGATTGGTATTCGTGCTGGGCGCTGACAGACAGAGCAAGAGAACAGAACAAAACCAAGCCTTTTCTGCCTCCATACTGCTCTTGTTCAGTATTTAGAGGACTGCATTAGAAAGCACGGGAGTTAAATGGGCCGAAACACGTCCCTTACTGCATAAAGAGATATTTATCCTGAATAAAAAAGGGACAGATAAAACACAGACAAGTAAAAGACCTCATAAAATTGATGGGCACTGTGTATAATTTTTATACTTTCTTTCTTTTGTAACTCTGTCCACCATCACAAGAATGTCAGCATCATCAAAGGATGACGTTCCAGTGTGCAGTTACCCTGATGACTTTGATCTGTGACAACAGATCAATATTTGCTCACAGAGCTTCATATATAAGACACGTTATTTAAATGGGCGACAAATCTAGTGACGGGAATTCGTGACCTCATCGTGACATCGTGAGGTTACAAATCACTGTTGTCTAGCAACAGGGAGAAGGCCCTGAAAAGAGGCCGTCCCTCATTCAAACACTCGCCAAATTTGAAGCTGCTTAGAAGAAAAGTTGATAGAAACGTAGAGAACGCACTGATGCATGGATCCCTTTATTATTGGTGAGTGCCTGTTGTCGTTTGATGTCATTGACAGTGCGCTGTTATTTAGAAACTATGTTACCTGAAATGGTGTCATTGTGTGGACACAAAAGAGTGCATCAGCATAAAGGTCAAGGATGATGACATAGAACGGCCTCACCCTAACCCGCAGGACCCCACAATGACACCTTCCCAACAAGTTCGTGTCGGACCTGATAGACTGTTGTTGAGAAATTCAAACAACACACATGCATACAGAGATTTCTTTATTTTTTATAGAGATGAACATGGTGGGAACACTGAAAATGTTAGGCTATGAAAGACTATGATTTTGGAAATTAGCTCTTATTTTTATGCACCATATTTACCGATGGTGAAATATCTGCCCAGTCATCCAAAGAATGCTTGTTGTGGTGCTCTTCCTAATCTAAGGAGTTTTTTTAGCACTAAACAGACACTTAAAATCTTCAGCTAGAAAATAATTCCTGTATCAAATAGTTTTTTAATTTGTCTCCTGATGAAGGTGATGGAGTCCCTCTCATTCGTCTGTTGACGTCTCTGGGAACTAAATTCAAACCAATAAATGATACTTAATTTTCACATGTAGCACTGCAGCGCATTATGAGGACAGACCAGTACACCCAGTATCTCACTGTTGTATTTACACAGATGTGGACCTACAATCATATGTTTTCCACGGTGTATTGTAGTATGGGACTTTTTGTTTTTAGACCAGCTACCCCTGTTGTTCAGAACAGAATGAATGGTAGCAAAGTGAGCAGGCGTGGGGTGCATGGTAGGGCGGGTAAAAGGTTAATGTGAATACTGATATTAAAGCTACGCTGCTTCATCATGTCAGTGTGAGCGAGTGAAACACTCCTTAAAGGTCATCCCTGTTCTCCTCTCTCTCCCTACAGAGTTCCACTCACTCGCTGTCAGGCCGTGGCTACTCGGTAAGTGACATTTTCATGCTTCATAGCTTTACGGCAGAATTACAATCTCCAACGACCCGCTTTATGGCCCCGGCGCTCGACATTTTAATTATGTTAAATAGAGTAATGGAGAAATCATGATATTAGGAACATTAATTCTGGCTGACTGACTGATTAAATTGCAGGAAGGTGTCCTATGCTACCTTGGCAAAAAGGGCCTCGTTTTATTGGCATTGATCAGCGCTGTGTTCGCCTGAGCTGCAATTTCGATGTCAGAGTTTTATATCTTCCTCCAGTGACTGTCAGTGACGGATGTTTCTGCTCACACATATGAAAAAAATGCTTAAAAAGACTTTTGCTTTTGTGCTATAAATCCATTTTTCACTGCAGGAAGGCTGCATGTATGCATGTTACAGTGAAAACTGTCCCGTGGACTTTTGGAAGTGGCTGCGTGCTAATAAGAGGTAGTTAGAGAGTTATTTTTTAATCTTGGAACATGTCGCCTGTTCAAGGTAAAGGTGCCCAAGAGGATTATTTAGTGCCACCTAAGAAAACATCAGCTCAAACCTTTTGAACATAAACTAGCTCACAAATTGTCACTACAGGACTATTTTTATCCCCTGAAAGCATCTGTTGCCTTGCCCCAGTGCATTCTCGAACCGTAAATTTGTGTTCTTCCCCTCCCATTGTTTCAATGATGTGTGTAGTCTCTGGATAATACAGACAAGCGGTCGTCCTTTATGTCCTTTCCTTAAAGGGAAACTCATAAGAGGAACGTTGTTTAAAGTGTGCTACTTTTAGCTGATGAGTGGCATATGGCAGTTCTCATTGTAGCTTGGAAGCAATCATCTCGGCAAACAAAACAACTATAAATGGTTTGTCAGCCTTAATCTGCCTCAAAGGACTACAGTTAAAGCACTGAACAAAGCTCAACTTCAGAAGACATTGATCTCTGTGCGATCTTCTTTTTTATTTTGTTTTAATAGAACATGTCACATTCCTTTTCCCCAGTGGCTGCATGCTCACAGATGGATGAAAACAAACAAGACCTTCCAAAAAAGCTTGTGGAGCCCTTTGGCTCGAGCTGTCAGTTTGAGTCGGCAGGGAACGAGGCCCTCTCTTTATCTGAAAGGAAGAAGGAGGGGATCAGAGAGACAGAGGGAGAGAGAGAGGGCAAAAATGGAGGTGGAGTTGGCGTGGAGGTGGTTGTGTGGGAGGCAGGGGCATTGTGCAAGCAAAGGAAAGTCCAGTAACGAGGGCAGGAAGTTTCATGTTGTCTGGCTCCCCACTCCAGCTATCCAGTGGTGCTATCTGCAGCGTTTCTAGCCTACAGGCACCTCCTGGGTACTGAGCTCTGACTCTCAATCTGCTCTGCTGCTGGGCCTGCATGATTTCTGGGGTTTGCTTATCTGTGAGTGCTTCGGGCTTTATAGCATGATGGTTTGGAAGGAGAGACATGGGGTGCGAGGTCAGGGGGCTTTAGGGAACTGCCAGCAGAGACTGAGTGGATATGGGAGGAGGAGGAGTAGGGCGAGGAAAAGACCAGGGGCTTGATATAGTGTTATAGCTGGAAAAAAAGAGGCTACGTATGTGGGCGGAGGCCTGGTTATGAGTAGGGGAGGGTCAATGAGGCAACTTTGCGCTACTGGCCGCTGATAGCACGGAAGAGCTATCTAATAGTTGGCCTCTGGCGGTCATCGCTATCTGCTTTTTTGCTCCTCCACAATAAAAACTCAAGCTGGTGTACACGGTCCAGTTATCTGTCACAAGTCACTAAGATTTAATAAAGTGAATCTTTCCTGACAGTTTGTCTTTTACTTCTATCGGAGATGCTTGTTTATGCTTCCATATGTCTTTCTGGAAGACATATGGAATTGAGTGGCCTTGACTGATTGGTTTAGAGAAGAACGTAGAGGACGCTCCTGCATTTTAGTGCCAGACTCATGCATAAGGAGTGTTTTATGCCAAATACCATAATGCTCTCTTTAAATGCTTTGGTTGTTGCTTACACAACACATTAGCTGTTGGTTTAATTGTACTAACTGTGTTTTTGTAAACGGAAATCTTAAGACACAGGTTTTCACATTGGTATGATATTTTTTAAATCTATTTTTCAGATAAAACTTAAAGAAAAATGGAAGAGTAAGAAGTGAATAATATCACATGGCTAAATGATACCAATACATGCCTTTACCTAGTGGAGCAAAACACTGCAGGTTTTCTAAGTCGTGCATTTTTCATGCAATTTCTAGTTGTTCAAATTGTCCTTGATAAGGGAAACGGGAACATCCCTTCTTTATATGCACACAGCACAAACTACACAACACAAACAGACAGTAGCATTTAGCTTCGTAATAAAACTATTAAAAGTTAACTATTAATCTGAGCATAATTTGTTTATCCAGTTGATGCATTTGAAAGACAGGCAGTCTTGCAAAGGCTGCACCTGTCCTGCTAAAACCCACAACCCTCTGTCCCACCCATCGCATTTCAGGGTGAGGATTAATCTCCGGCGCACTGAGTCCAGCATTGATATGTAGCAGCAGGAATGAGACTTGCTATCTAGCTCGCTGTGGAAGACTGGATATGGAATTGTTTATCAGTCCAACTCTCTTCTGTCTGCTTAGTGCAGGCTTCATTATAGCCCTGGCTATGTTTGGGAGACAAAATCTGTTCCTTGTTTCCGGTGCTGCTACCTGATTGTTGTTCCAGTGGAGATGGGTCTGGGCTCTGGCGATTTATCATCCTCTCAGGGGCTCCTCGATAAAGAGTCCAACATCTGCACCTGAGAGATACGTGCTGCAAGAAACAGGAAAATGTCAAAAAAAATCTCACTTCAACGATCCGCCCAGCCTGTCATTACCCCTGGGTTACATATATTGTCTGGAGGGGGAGATGTTGTAGCTAAGCCCAAGAAGACAACACGCCGCTCTTTTCTTCCAGATGAAGTGATTAAGTGCCAGTCACCCACCCCACGCCTTTTGAAACCACCCAAGGCCAAGCCACGGCTCATGTTTTCTTTGACGATAAATCCATGCAGGTTTTGTCTGTGACAGTATAATCTAACTAGTCTGTATTGGGAGGGTTTATCTCCGCTACGTCAGAGAGTCAAACCTTAGCTGAGGTGTTTGTGTCGAATAAGAGTATTTGGAGCTCTCAGACACACCCGTTCTTCATTTCCCCGTGCTCAGGTTGTCATAATCATATTTAACGCTAAATGAGTACACTCTAAACAGAGCAGTCCCAGTCATGTGTGCATTCTTAAACAAGCTTGTTTTAATTGATTTGGCATTCACGACCTCCACGTTGTGACAAATGCACTTGTTTGTCTGAGTGACGAGAGCTTATCACAAGATCTCTATCAAAATACAAGGATTATGTCACTTAATTACAGTAGGAGCCATTAAAAGCTCCATGCTTTATTTAACAGAGTAAAACAGATTTGCTGGATTTAATGCTAAACACAGCAACTCAAAGGAAATTGGGTGTAAATTATAGCTTGAATTAAATTTTTGAAACAAGATTTTCTTGTTAATATACTCTGGCGTCTTCACCTGCAGTAGATGGAGCATCTTGTCTGTCTCTTTGTACATAACTCTGCCTCCCTCACTCTCTTTCTCACCGCGCCTCTTTCCAGTGGGGTGTGCAGGTCTCTCCATACCACTGGCTCTGCACATGGTGAAAATTAGTGAAGGAAACCAAGAGCCCAGCAGGAGTGGGATGGGGCCCTGACATTCTATTGGCCTTGGGGTGGGGCGCTACCTGTCAGTGGTCGCTCTATGAGGGCTGTCCGCCTTAAAAAATCTATTTGTTTATCCCCGTGTGCGGTCCGGCTTCAGATCCTGGGCCCTGCTGCTCTCTACGCACCAGGGACCTGGGCTGTTGCCGCTAGCAACAGATAAAAATTGCTGTTAACCACAGCAGGGCCCACAACACATCAATCAACCGGTCTGATAAAGGCTGCAGGCTTCTTGGGCCCCGGCTGAATGGTGCAGTTGAAAATCCTTTTCCAGTGGCTGAGCACACAGAGCCGTGATGATAGAGGCCCGCTATCATTCAGAGTCGAGGAGGGAAACTTCATTTTCAGCAGTGAAGTTCAGGTTTTTTAAAGGAGACGCTTTAAAATGGCACCAAACAAAAACGGAAGCGGTCATTTAAATAAAAAAGTGACACTGTGAATTAGTGTTGACTGGGCTTAAAATGTTTATAAAAATATAAAAATGTAAAAGACGGCACAGTTTAGTTGTTTGTATGAACTCTTAATTGCTCTCAAAGCTGCCTAAAAGTTGGGACATTCGGCTTCACAAAGTTCCTCATACCCCATTCGTTAAGACTGAATTGAGATCAACTGCTAGACTAAACTCTTTAACCCAATGGGCCAAACTGGCATTAGAACAAAACATTTTTTTCACCAGGGGTGACTTCAATGGTTCATTGTAACCTTTTGCGGCCCAGTTCCACGATTCTTAAAGCAGATGCAGTGCTGATGACTTTGCTGCCCCGTAATAAAAAAGAACAATACTGATCTTTTCTTATATGAAATCCAGTTAATGTATTCCCAGCTCTATGTTATTGGCCTTGTAGCTGTAAGTTGGAGCTGGAGTTATTCCAAATGAAACCCACAGTCTCATGGGTAACAACATTACTTTTATCCCCCGAAGCCCAAGCTTGATTATCATCCTTCTTAGTTTGTCCTGGATGCACTGTCCCCTAACTCACCTGCCCCACTTTAAACAAATAGCCCTATAATGTAACAATCAAACAACGCTCTGAGGATTTGTTTACTGCAGCCTTTTTCCCCATTAAGTTTCACTAACACTGCAGAAAAAAGAGTGGTAATTCCACTTTATCATATGTTACATATACCACAATCAAGCAGCAATTACATGCTCCTTCCATTTGTAAGAGCTCCCATTGCCGACGTGGATGTTTTAATGAGGGCTGTAATGAACGCTCAGGGTGTTTGGCAAGTCTCCGAGATGTTGCTGGGGCTTTTATGGCTCCCCATTATAACGTACAATTTGCATCAGCAAATTACAATGCTCCATATCATTATCCTGCACCAAGGCCCGATCATAAATTAGAGCTCCAATTACAAACATCTATCTGGGAATGGGGAATGAATATGATGGCAGCCCCCCAGAAGCAGGCAGGAGGGAGAGAAAGCCTCCTGTGGATTGTGGGATGAGACTTCCATAGAGGTGTGATATTCCCATAAACCATCCTTATGTGGAATTCATGGTTCCAAAAGAAATAGACAATTTGGGGGGGGGGGGGTCTGCTATTTCTTTTTTGGCACTTCCATATGTCATATTTCATGGCACACTGCACATTGAACTTTTTGGTATTTTAATCTCTCTCCTTCTGCTAAACCCAGCACCCACTGATTTCTATGGCTGACTGTTTCACACTTTCATTCAAAGCTAAGTCAACCAGTCCATTCAGCTGTGCAGGGGAGAGCTCTTTTTATTGTGTCTCAATCCAAACCAAAGCTCTGTCTCTGTCCCTCCCAATCTCCTTCTGTCTTACTCTCTCACCCTCTCACATTCAACTTGATTATACACCGGAGGGAACATCATAAATCATAGAGATTTATCTTGCTGCAGCCTATTAATTTAGCACCACAAGTGTAATATTAGAGTATGTCATTTAAAGAAGCTTTGCAGCAGTGCTTTGCCAGTGTCCGTCGGAAAATTCAGAGATAAGCGTTTTAGTTTGGGCCGAACCATCATGGAAAAAAGGACACTTCTTTTTTTTTGTGCTCGGTTGTTCTTCACGCTTACTTCTTCATAGAACGCCGCCCGTTCTTTGGCTCATATTCTGTGCCTGACTCTCCTGAGCACTAACTGTTGTTGTAGGGCAAACAAACAGCAGTGTACCTGTGATGGCTGTGTTGCCTGTAATCTGCGACCTGTGGCCAAATCTTGCATGGAGAGGTAGAACAAAAGGCGTACGCCAACAGATCGCTGCAGGCGCCAAGCAGAAACCACCTCTACTGATGAGACAAAAGGCCTGCGGGTCTCCCACAAACCCATAAGAGCTCCCAAATGCTGCACAAACAAAGCCTGAAATTAAGAAGAGCCAGAGGCAGGCCCATTTCTGCAGCAGAGCTAAAGTGTTCCTTTTTCACAGCCTCGGTGGATTTCCACTATGGGCTTGTAATAGGGCAGAAAAATGAAACAACGCTTTGCCATTTTCAGTCACAGATATTGAGAAAGCAGGTTTTTTTCTTGTTTTGCATTTTTCCAGCTCTTTCTGCTTTCACATGTCCTACCACACGTCGTGGACTCGTTTTAAAGGTACTAAAACCTCCTCTTATAGCCTTTAGCGGGCGTCGGATGATGTTTAATTCATATTTTGTTTTACATTTTAACCTTTCATGTCTGTAGAATCATATGCATTCATATTTTTGTTTGCAAAGCCAAAGGAGAGAATGTCTCCCAACCCTGGTTAGAGCTTCAGAGGTCAGGAAATGAATTTTATTCCATATTCACAAACACCCCGTGGCAATTATTACTTCTGTTAATGTTTCTATGAATCCATTAGGGTTCAAACCCCCTACCTGCCTCTCTAACTCTACCTTCATGAATACCATTTCTAGAACCTTTCAAAAAAAGTTAGACTAAGTAGGTCATGTTCTGCCACTCGTCTTCTAATCACTCACCGAAAAGAACATGATTTCCCTCCATCGGCGCCCCTCAGCCTTGCTCCTGGGATTTCATTCAGCAACACACACTCATTTGATTTTCTGGCATGTATTTTCTCCTTTTCCTTTCTCTCACTACACCCCCTTGCATATCCTAACTTGTATCTGACAGTACACAAGCAACATCTACCGTGCTTCCAGCTTCACAACACACACTCACACATATGCACCATAGCTCCTCCTCCCCCTCCATCTCTCACTATCTCTGTCTCCCTCAGTGGAGAAGGTGTCTGACAGTAACAGCAGGTAAGGTATAAGATTACAGGAGAAGCAGGGGCAATTATAACTCCAGCTGATGCTGGTGTGTTTATGAGGAGAGTAACTGTTAATGACAGTGTTGTGGTTTCTCCAGAGGCCCCAGCACAGCTCTGGGAAGCCTGCTGTTTTTGTCAGCCTAGCTTCATGCTATTTGTTGTAGACAAGTTTAGTTTAGTTTTTTTAATGTGCTGAAATGTGTCTGTGTTGGCCCTGCCTGTGCTGTAATGCTAAGTAGGTAAAGATTTCCTATAATGTGTTCAATTACCATTTGGTTGCTGACTGAATTGCAAACAAAAGATGGTGTCTTACGGTAATAGCAGCTTGGTAGCACATATTGGTTAACACATGTATACACGCAGTTGCTGATGTGTACATGAGCTGGCGATTGCTGTTGCAGGTCTGGCTTGCCTTGCTACTTGCTCCGTGTGCCTTCACATACAGCAGGCAGATCATAGCAACTGAAGAGGAATTTGGGTTCAGATTTTAAAAAAATAACTCATCATAATTGTACAAGATTTTCAGTTTCTAGCACTGGGACTCTCCCCGTTGCTGTTCCCCATGGCCAGTACTTGACTGGCAGCAAAAGATTTCAGCACTACTACACACTACTGTAGACCTTAACCTGTACATACAGTGAAAGTACACTGGTTAGCCACAAAATTTCAACTGCGTAATATTAACCAAAATAACTCTGACCTGCAAAGTTATTTTGCTGAGTGTTTCCTCACAGCAAAAAACCGCTGAAGAAGATGCTAACCTCTGGAAAGAGGCGCGGTTAGCATCAGATTGTTTAGCATCAAACTGCTGAAAAAAGTATTGCTGGTTCTGATAGAAAGGTGTCAGAACAGTGCATTGCTGTTTTTGGCTTGTGTATGTGGCTGAATAGCTGGAGACAAGTTGGGGGGCCAATGCTGACTCCTATCCTCCACCAAAGCACCAACAGTAGGTACATAAGGATCAGAACTGGACCACGGTGCAGTGGTGGTCTGATGCATCACATTGTCTTTTACATCATGTGGATGGCCAAGTGTGTGTGTAGCTTACCTGGGGAACACCTGGCACCAGGATGCACAAGCGGAAGAAGACAAGCAAGTGGAGGCAATGGGGACCAACACAATGACCTGCAGCTGATCATAACATTATGCCTGATCAGTGCGGACTTCTCTTGCTAGTTTTCTCATGGTCAAAGTTGCTCGCATCATTAAGTTTCCTGCCTGTTATAGCCCAGCCTTTGTTAGGTGCCACTGTTAAGTTAATAAATGTTTCAGCTGTCAGTGGTGTAGCTATAATACAACCTGAAGTACAACTTTTTTTTCATTGAACTGCAAAATTAATTTATTATAAAGAGAAAATAAAAGAATATAAAATATGATTGTATACAAAGTAAAGCTTTTTGTAAGTTTATATATATAAGTGTGTTAATTCAGTATACCTTTAAAGGTGTTTTGTTGCTTAACTTGAGTTGTTTGCTGCGTTTGACCGCATGTAAACTGTTATGCGCTTCTGTGTGTGCCAGATGGTGCAAAGACACTATTTGTCTTTTGTTTCCTCAGAGGCTGCACCTGTTGGGGTTGAATTTACCTGTTTAATTATCTGTATCCTCTGACATATGCTCGACGAAGTTACAACTCTACTGTTGCAGACGTTGTGCATTTTCAGTAACATGTGCTTGCAGGTGTTTTGTAATAGTTACTGCTTGGTTATGTTATTTGCAAAACATTGCATCCCCTAAACACTGCAGGCCCAGGTGTGGGTACATTGTAGAAGTCATACCATAACCATGAGTCTGTTGTTGTTTTTTATTATTTTATTATGCTTGTTTCAGAATTACCCATTGTCTTACCCACACTCGCCCCGTAGTCATCTGCCCACAACTATCCACACCCCAGACCCCATGCTCTGTGCCCTCAGCGTGTGGTTGGCCTTGGCCCCGATCACACCGGGGCACATGGGAGATTAACTGGGCCGGCTTATTCGCTCAGCAGGTTTCCCGACTCCCCTTCACTCATCCTGGCCCAATCTGCCAGCTAACCTCCTGCTCCGCCGAGCCATGGCAGCAGGGCACCACAAGCCCAGCCCGCCTTCATTACGCCTGCCAGATGGGCTGAGAATTAGATTCGAACTCCCACCAATGAGGGAGGGAGAGTAGAGAGATTGAAAGAGAGGAAGGGAGAGAGGCGGTGGAAGAAAAGGGAGGAGGGAAGAAAGTTGTGGGGGGAAGAAAGTAATGGTTTTTGTTTTCATTTATGTTGCAAGTTATTACATTTTAATGTAACACCCCTGGGACCTGGCAGCATTAAATGCCTGTTCTTGAATAATCGACACTAACTGCAAGTAAATGCTAGGGGAGAATGAAATTAGCAAGCGCTGCAATTTGGCATAGTGATTATCGGCTCCTTGGAGGCACTTCCGGATGATTTAAGAATGCTAACATTTAAGCAAGTCAGATCTCATTACTCTTCAAGGTTAAATCGAGCTGTGTCGAAGGGGAGATGCCTGATTGGAAATAGTGCTTCCTTGTCTCTCTTCAAGTCTCTTTGTTCATGGAGATGTTTCTCACTTTTATGGCACCTCACTGCAAGGTAAAAAAAAAAAGACTCGGGCTCAAATCTGTCAGACCCTAATGACACCTTTTGCCAGTTCTTAATTGGATCAGCAATGCTTCCAAAGTATAATCTGTTCTTTGCCATGGATCATCACTCGTGCTGCGAGCGCTGCCATGCCTAAATGCCTTAGCTTGTTCTGAACGTCGATGTGTACAGCACATTGGCTGTGACACTGATATGTGGCTGGGACACGAGATGAACAAAAGAAAATCGGGAGCTTTTTGAATCTACACCAAAGGGAAAGTGTTTATTACTTTTTCAGGCTGCGCCACAAATGTTCTTTTATACAGTATTTTTCGCTCCTATTCTCACTCGTTCTATGGAGGCAGAAACGATTTTCAAAGCAATTTCAGCCCTGGCATCTTCGGGTCCAGTGTTTACCTCAGCCAGCCGTACACATCTGTTCTCCACACAAACTTGATCCAATTAGGTGACAACAGACAATGGCTTACTCCTCCACAAGCCCAGCGCAGCGCCGGGGCTGCCGAACAATACCAAAGTGTTTTTTCTTCCATTACAGGGTGTCAGATCCTTTTAAAGGTGTTTACCCACTGTTGATGTGGCAGCCCCTGTTTCCAAAAGGGACTCAGCTGGAGAAGTGATAGGCAATGAGGATAATGATGTGAGTGGGAGCAGTGTGGCGGATGCAGATGCACTTTACTGTGCAGCGTGCTATAAATCTGTCCCTCCACTGCACCGCACCCCACAAAGTTGAGGGACAGATGGGCTGGACTTTTATCTCCACTTTCCGAATTCCATTGAAATCAACACACTGATGAAATTTGTATAAAGCAAGGCAGGGGCAACAAAGCTACGTCGGGGAACATGTCTATTAGTTTTTCCAAGCTGTTGTTTTCTCATGCAGTGGGGAAAATCATTGCAAGTCAAATGTAATCATTCCACTGTTGGGTTATTCACCGTCTCAAATAATAATAATATTAGTTTGGTCCCCGGCATTGCTTACATCTGAATTTCTGAGACGCAAGTAAGTAGTCTGATGTTAATCACAACCAATCACCGATGCTATCACTGTTGTTGCTGGGGTTTTGTTTTTTTCTTGTTTATAACAGCTTTATCTTTTGGCACATCTTGAAATTTGGCAGCCTGAATTCATTATCTCCAGCGTTTCATGTAGTCAACAAACATGGTATCTGCAATGTGGGATTCTGCCTCCTCCTACTTACATGCTGTGTGCACTGTACCACATCTGATGTCTCTACATCACATTTTGTCTTTGTTGTGGCCAAAAGGATTTCTGGATTGTAGCAGGGTTACCCTAGGAATGAGGGAAAAGCCTCTAAATTGTAACCAGGCATTTCCACATGAAACATTCATGCTTAAGTATGATTAGCAGAGATTAAGGTGGGTTTGTTTTGCCTCTTAGAAGGCCCCGTGACAATTTGGAAATGGATTGAGAGCAGCTTTTGCAAGCACAGCCTTCTTAATCCGGTGCCAAGAGTTCTCACCCACCTTTCCTGAATTATTTACATTGAAGTTCTCACGTCAGCTTTGGAGCCAGTGGCCTAGAGGAACTGTATAAAACTGCCTAAACCTCAAAGCATTTGAAGGATGGAAAACATTATGTTAAGTATTTCCAAGACTTTTAATGGAACATGTTTTGCAAAGGAGGAGATTTGTCAGTGCCACTTGCAGAGCATTCAGGATGTATTAGTAGACAAAAAAATAATCATGTGCTTCATTCAGTTTGGAGTGCGCCTGCCTTGTGCAATGGGAGCTTTAGATTGTACATTTTTCCATCTCCAAGACCGCTGTGGTCGGTTATCCCACCCAAGCTATTCGGCTATCATGTGTCCCATTTCCATATCGTCTCCCTATCGCATATATGAGATAGAGCCCTCCCATGTGCTGGATGATGCGATCCCCAGATAGATTCATTCATACATAATGATAAACGATGGGTTTGGACAGGACTACTTATTTGACAATCATTGAAGTGCCACTGTGATGGATGCTGAAGAGATCCTGCATCCCTCGCCACCCACCGCATAGCCATAGCTCCATCTTCTGATCCCACCTTATTTATTTTCCCTGGTGGATCAAGGTCTTGTCTCTTTAAAAAAGAAACATCAAATTGAATTAAAATGGCTCGCTCACCCAAAACAGAAGCCCGTGCGCCTTAAAAATCACACATTTGTTCTCACAATTCATTGTAGCAAAGTCAACCAACCTCCACCCCCCTGTTTCTTTGGGTGTGTGGTAATGTGAATTATTCATGCCAGTGGGGCCACAGCGTGCTTCATCATGTTAAAGTGCCCATGACATTACTGATAGAGCCACCAATGCCCCCACACTATGCTAATGCATTTAGAAAGAGGAAAGAAAAGACACAGCAGCATCTCAAGGGATCAGGAGGACAAGAATAAATCACACTACAGAAATTAGTACTTGGAAGTCTATGTTTAATCATAAATTACTTGTTAGCTTACGATCAAACATGGCTTTAGCTTTAGGGTATGAACTATTGACCGGACACTCTCCTTCAGGATTTTCTGGTGGCGAACGAAATTCATGGTTCCATCAGTTAATCAGTTCCATCCATTCCCTTACTCAAAAGGAGTGCCCCAGCAGGTACTACTACATGTTTGATTTAGCGATGTTTTTATGCCACATACCCTCCCTGACACAGCCTACAGATTTGTATCTCCACCCATGACTAAACCCAGGAGCTCACTTGTGAGGCAAATGTGTAAAACACTGAGAGTCTGCTAGCGCCAAAGCACCAGATCAACAAAACTCACCAGTAGAAGCATTATGAATGCTCAACTGGCCTAATTGTAGTCCAGACTTGTCACCGATTGAAATCATTTAGCATTTAATGGAATGCAACTGAAATTCTTATGCGATAGAAAAAATTCCACTGTAGATCTCCTCGATTGGTGTACACATGCGTGTTAGCAGAGGAGGTAATGCGACACAGGGGTAAACATGTGCATGTCTGCACTTTCTAGAACCGTGCTATTGGCATCAAATGTAAAAAGAGAAAATGTGTTTTTCAACACAAAAATTAAAGTTTGAAATCTTAACATTTTACATTTTGTCTTTGCACTTTCCAATAAATGTGGTTTATGATTTGCAGCACATTTACATTTTACACAGTATTCAAAGTTCTTTGGAAATGAACGTGCACAAATCATTACCACCCATTACTGTTAAAACAGACTTGCTAAACCATATGGTGTTACTGTATTTTTTTTAGATATAGAATATTCATATGCAATGCCAGTAGTCGTGAAAGTAAGCAATGTAGCGTAACAGTGTGTTCTGTTGTTTTAAAGAAAGACTGTTATGAATCAATGAGTCATACCATTTGCACAATGTATAGGACAAGCGAAGCTAAAACCAGCTACACGAGCAGATAAGTTTCACTGATGCCTTTAAACTCCCCCGTTTTACCAACTTAGAGTAAAGCTTCTTCTTCAGGTGCCCTGAAGAGGTAACTTTGTGTATGCACCACTTCTCTACTCTAATGATTTATTGGAGCCCTAAAATTTGATCAGCCAGCTCAATTGTAAGCACAAAGAATTACATTTGTTTGTGTTATTGAATGGAGCCTCAGTTTAGCTAGAGGAAAAATGTCCTCGCTGTGAATAGTGCACTAGTGAACATAATGTAGGCCCAGAGGGAGAGGCCATCATTCAGCTCTCCTTTTTGTCTTTCAGGTGTGTGTTATTATGCCAAAGAATGGTCCGATTGATAGAGATTTCTAAGCCGGCATACTATCACATCTTGCATCTGCTCGGCAGACTCATACAAATGCAGGCCTCTCCCCAAATGTTATTTCTTCGTGTTGTAAATCGATCTTACAATGAGCAGTCTGGTGTTAATATGAAAAGTAAACAAGCAGAGAAAAGGGAGGAAGCATGAAGAAGAGGTTGAACGAGGTATGAAAGTATTTCCACTGTCAGTTTGTGTTAAGCCAGTCTCAGATACGCTCTTTGTGAAGCTTTTCTCACCTTTTCAGAAACCGCCCGCGCGTCTGTAAAGGTGCTGGGTGAGATGAGCACAACTGATACTGTGGTTCCCACACGCTTTGCCTTCTGAAATTTCACAACCGATAGCGGTTACTGACAGGGGGGGCCGATAAAAATCTCTCCTGATTAGAAAAAACAGAGTGAGAGAGGCAGTGCGAAAGAGTTGAGGCAAGGTGAGTAAAAGCTAGAAGATAGCAGGCCTCATCAGGTCTCTGAGGTTGTGTCTAGGTTTCAGTTGACACATCTCTGGCTGGCCCTGAGTGCACCACGCTTTCCACAAATGATTCGGGTTGAGTCAAGACTGACAGATTACAAACCACACTGGCATTGCTTTATCTTGTGATTGCAAATTCGTGACAGAGATTGCTAGAGTAAGATTAGGACTTTTTTCCATTTCATATTTGTGCAAACAAGGTCAAAATTTTTAGAATCCTGACTAACCACGGCCTTTATACCTTTGGTGAGTTAAGCAGCCCACAAGTCCAGCTAAGTTCCAGCATGTGCGATGACTCCTGAACCCTGCCCCAAATAGGCTGGAGATCTGAACTCAAAGCTGAGTTGCTTGTGTTTTGCAAGCTGTTGTGCAGAAACTGAACTGCTGTAAAAAAAAAATGCTATCGCAGTCAACCACCCGCTGTTGCTGGTGAGAAGAGGAAGAAGGAAGGAAAGTTGTGGGTGCCATCATCCTGTTTGTTCTTCGTCTTGTGTTTTTTTAAAGATAGACTCGCTATCTTTAATCAGCTCTGACTGAATGTACTCCACTTCACAGCTGTCATTCAGTCTGAGGTGACATGATAAAGCGTCTGACTTACTAACAAAATGATTTGACTTTCTCAGTAACACACTTGAGTTGTGACCAAAAGACAACCTGCAGACTTAAACAGGTGGCTCGGCTCGAATAGACATGTCCACATTTCAAAAAGTTTTTTTTTATTTGCTTCAGCAAATTGACACCTGTAACAGTGGTCCTTCCTACTTCCTTCTTTCTTATCTTAGACATGCTTGTTAGCAGGGCAGCCATAGGCCCTCGCTACTGTGATGGCTCAGCCACAATCTAGTACACTGACAGGCAGCCTATATATCTTGTAACTGGCACCAAATATTGGTTTTGCTGAAATATTCTGAAAAAATGCCACATTAATGATGATAAAAATAAACAGGAGGCTTGTTGGCAGAATGTGGGTGTCTGTCCCAGGGGAGACGGATCTCAGGGATATAGAAATAGTACCAGCATCACCCAACAAGGGTTCCACCGCCTCCTCCTCACGAGCTCTCCTATACTCCCACTGCCTTGCAGCTATTGAGGCACTTGTATGGGCGTAGTAAGACAGCAAAGTTTTCATTTACTATCTGCAGAGATCCAACTCCGAAAGCATGCCTTCAGGGTAATGTTAGGTCTTTTCATAAGTTACAAAGATGTAATTAGACAAATTAGCTCAGCAGACTCTGGGGGTTGCGTTTTTAATGGCTGTATGTTGCCTAGGTTGGTAATTAGCAGCAGCCGCTGCTCCAAAATCACACATTGCACCCGAGGCCTTGCATCCGTAACCTGACAACCAGTAAGAGAACTGTAATGAAGGCTTGTGTATCCCACTGGTTTGTCTTACTTTCCAGCCAGGTTTGATGCTGGAATTCATGCTGAGCCACTGTGCAAATCTCCTATTTATTCCCATGTATCATTTTCTTCCAGGTTTAGCGTGTTGTCCTTTCAGCTCGGTGATGTATTCAAATCAAACTGATGTGTTTCCGCCTCAGAGGCACAGACTTTTATTTGACCCAATCACCTTTATAGCTCAATTCATCAGGACCACGGTCTACATGTCCAGGTCTCTTGTTGTTAGTAGCACCCGAGGAAACGATCAGCCATTTCCACGCACCCGGTTCCTCTCACACTTTTAATGACTTGCCGATGGTGATTTCGTCCAAGCGCCTGTTTTTTATTAACTCGGAATAAATTCCTCTTCTCTCTGACACTAGACATTCTCTTTAAATTGGATCGAGGAGGCTGAATACTTAATCGAAAGTGACCTAGCAAAATGTAGATTAACTCGCGAGAGAATTTATTTGTTACAGTACATGTCCGTGATAAATTCATAACACTCTCTGTTTATCACAAATTTGACTGATCACTGAGCATTTCACAGTTAAAATGATTCATTTTCTGTTCACTGGTGTACCACGTAAAAGTCTGAGGCACGTCTTTATCTGACACAGCATCTTTCAGGTGCTTTTAGTCGATGTAAATTAAATGTGTCATTGTTCACTTTATTCAGCGACAGTTCCCCATATTTAGTCTGCAGCAATCAACTGTGGTTGATTCTGCTGATCATTCCATACAGAGAAAACAGACGAGATGTACTTTGAAAAGGAGTTCTCTAAATGTATTTACAAATTTTCTCAGTTCACTTCAAATGACAAACAATATGTAAAATCCTTACTTTTTTTTTAAATTTTTTGCAAAGTACAGGGTGGGCCATTTATATGGATACACCGTAATAACATGGGAATGGTTGGTGATATTAAAGTCCTGTTTGTGGCACATTAGTATAGCTGAGGGGGAAACTCCTCAAGATGGGTGGTGACTAGGGATGGGTACCGGTATCGGTTCTGACATAAACGATAGTAACCAGACCGAAAAGCAGCGCACATTTCGGTGCTTTTTTTCCTGAGCTGTGATACACTTTAGATTCTAGCCAATCATTTTACGTTTCCGAGGATAGTAG
>NW_024582527.1:440684-444201 GCF_018398535.1 Haplochromis burtoni | reverse complement strand
TACCTCTGGTGCAAATTACTGACCTCTGTCATCATTTTAGGTGGGGGAACTTGCACAATCGGTGGCTGACTAAATACTTTTTTGCCCCACTGTATGAGCTGTTTTGAGAAATACTCAAAGCTGAAAACGTCCAATAGTTTGCCAGAAGTGTGCCTAAGCAGCTAAGAGAATGGGAAACTCTGGTGATTCCTATAATCACCTCACATTTTACATCTGATTAACCAAAAGTATTGAGACTAAATTTCTTTCTTTTCTTTTTTTTAAAGTAGTGCCTATCAATATATGGAATTGTTGTTGTTTGCTGTAACCTGTCACAGCGCTGCCTTTCTGTCCTGTTTGTGGGGCCAAGTTGGCACAATGTTCTGCCTTCACTGACGTGGGAAGGAGATGATTGGAACAACGTGCTGTGAGTGGATAGCAGCACACATCCACGGGAGCTTTGTGGACCAAGCAGATAAGGATGGAGCCCACAGCATGACAAGGAGCGAGACTAGGGAATGGAGGACAGAAACTGCAGCCTTAAGGCCAAAAGACTCAGCAGAGAGTAATGAGGGCCAGCTCAAATTGAGGATACTGCCGAAACTGACAGAAAGAAGGAGGAAACAAGAGAAGGAGAGAAGGAATAACAACCTTGGAGAGCAAATTAGCTGCCACACTATAGTAGCTGACACGGTGGAATTTGGAAAGAAAAGGCACATATGACAAGGAACAAATTTCAAGGTAGCTTTGATTGCAGGTGCAGAAATCTAACCCTTAAGGGGACAGCCACATTTGCACAAACACCAGACTGGATTCCAAGAACTTAACAATCCATATTGTTTAGTCCAAAAAAGTTGCATACAAATATGTGTAGAGGTGCGTAGTGTTTATTAGTTCAGTATGAGCGCCATTATTTTTTAGTTTTAATGGGTTGCATACAGTATAAAGTGACAAAGTGAGTGAGAAAATAATTAAGATTGTAGATGAGACTTAATGATAACCGTCCTCAAACCAACAATCTAGCATTCATACTCCCTTCATGTCATTATTGGTGGAGTATATGGAGGTAGATGAGTCTTTAGCTCTTTTTTCATCGCACCCGTTTTGGGCACAACAAAGTGCAGGGCTTTAAATTTCTTTTAGGAGAGGCTGTCTGTAAATGTGAGTCACCATCCCCACATTTAAATGCTATCGCGTCGACTACCACTGTATGCTGGCCAGCTTTCCATTATGCCTTGGGGTGTGGCTGCTTGGAACAGCATTTGATATCCAGTGTTATCCAGACTAAAATAGTTCAGGAACAATTTCATGGATCGTGGTGAAGTTTGGCACACACGCGTTCACATCCCACTCGCAATAAAGCACAGTCACTGTGAGGATCCTTTGATTTTTCATGCAGCTTCATCAAGTCAAACTTCTCTTTGTTCAGCACTGACCTGTAACACCTCTGATATTCCCACCAGCCTCTGCTGCAGTTCAGGTGTAGCACTAGCTTTGCTAGTTTAGCATGTTAGTATGCTACAATTGTATGCTAGCATGGTATGTGTACCTTCAAAACATGTTAGCATATTCATTTTTCCCCTAGTTTAATTAATTGGGTATTCTGGGCTATCCAGGATGCCCAGAATTGTAGGTACTCTTCTCTTCAATGTGAACGCCTTCATCAGGACCAGCTTGGCACCCTGAACTGTTTATTCTAATCAGGAGCTTTAACACAGTGTCCTCACACAATAGTGTCATAAAAACATGTTCAGTATTGTTCTGGGTACAGCAATTATCCTGAGCCTCTTAAGAAAATAATATTTGCTCATGCCTTTCTTAGAGTTTTGTTAACTATTAAATTGCCACTCGTGTTTATTATCAGAGTGCACTCCTAGGTATTTATAAGACTGTGTCATATCCACTCTGAGATCTTAAGTTTTATAGATGTTAGATTGTCACGTCAGTTAAGAAGACACCAGTGACACCTCTCTTTCACACACACACTCGCACTGACGCGGCACATCCAGCACAACAACACTATCATTTGAGCATTTCTGTAGATAGCCTAAGTGCCTGACCTCGTGTTATTTATAAGGTCTGTGGTATATAGCGTGAACAAAACCTGAGCTGACATAGTCCCCTATGGAGCTGCAGGGTTACTGATCATGTGGCCTGATAAAATCTTACAAAGCTGTACAGTAAATCTTTAGAGAATACGAGGACTAATCCGTTACAGGTTCAATCACAATTAATCAGCTTCGTTCTTTTTTTTGTAAATAGCCAGTATCTCACAGAAACCATAAAAAGATTCCCAGGTGGCACAGTCTGAGTTGAAATATACTTTTAATTTTGAACGTCACGCTTTCTCAGGTGTGGATTGCGGCTCATCGGTTCTGCGGGATGGCTTGAAATTCCTCTAATGGAATTTAGCGGTCCTGTTTTCCTCATTTTTTCATTAGTTTTTTTTATGTCCCCTGTTTTCTCTTATCTTGTGTCATGCACACGCCAAGCTTCTCTGTGTTGGGTGTGCCTGTGGCACAAGACATGTTGGATCATTTGATTCCAGCTAATAAACGGAGTCAGCCCAGAGAAAGGCATAAATGAGTTGTGGCCGCTTCCTGCTGCCTGCCTGGAGTGTGCAGCAGCAAGTCAGCTCTCTGGATGTAGGCTGATTGTGTCACAAGGGTCCAGATACTGTATATATGTATATGTATATATATATACTGTATATACTGTATAAGGGAAACAATAAAACCTCGTATAGCTTGGTGGCAAAAAAACAAGTATCACTATAAGTATGCAGTAAATGATGGGTTCTTATTTTCTGGTGTTTTTCAGTTTTTAATGTTTCACTTAATTACCAAACCTGCTCAAAGCTGTGTGCTTGAAATGCCAGTTTTCAGTTTCTTGTTCATTCAGTAGTAAAAGTAACTCAACTTAAAGTAACGCATATCATGTCCGCAATGTGTTCTGCACGTATAATATGCAAATACATAAGTATACAGTGCTGGGCATGTGCACACCAACACAGACATGAATCCAAACCACATGCTGTCTACATCCCCACACAGTTACTCATATACTAATATAACATCAAACCCACTCCTTCCTTCACAGAAAAACACACAAACAAACGTGTATTCTGAGTAAAAATGAAGACACTTCCTTGTTGACACATTTTACTGCTCTGCGTTCTGATTAGCGAGTAAAGGGAAGTGGTAATGAACTGTGAACATGCTGTTTCCTTCCATTCGGAGTATCAGCTCGTTCCTCCGCTCTCCCCACCAAGCGCCGTATTACTATTCTAGCCTTACACCGCTCCCAATTAATTGTGGCATCTCTCTCATCCCCTTTTGTTTATATTCAGTGTCAGAATGGCTGTTTATGCTATTTTCTTAGCACACTGGTGATGATGATATGCCAGGGTATCGATGAGCTGTGACATTATGAAGCCTGCTAATGTTTTTAGATAGATAGATAGATAGATAGATAGATAGATAGATAGATAGATAGATAGATAGATAGATAGATAGATAGATAGATAGATAGATAGATA
>NW_024582527.1:424665-440664 GCF_018398535.1 Haplochromis burtoni | reverse complement strand
ATAGATAGATAGATAGATAGATAGATAGATAGATAGATAGATAGATAGATAGATAGATAGATAGATAGATAGATAGATAGATAGATAGATCTTTTCAGTTTCGCAGTATTGTTTACACACAAACGTCTCCTACCTAGAACTTTTTTTAAATTTAACACAACACCTCATTGCTCCAGCTCACAAAAACAAAAAGTGTGAAATCACATTTCCTTTCTATCTCGCCTGTACAATCTACAGCAGCACCTCTGCCTTTGCCTATATCGTGGTTTGCGATGTGTGTGTGTGTCTGAAAGAAGGTTTGTATCAATCTTTTGTCATTTTTATTGCTACATTCTTATCAGGAGATAGGACTCAGGCTCAAATGAGGCAGGTTGGCAGTTATCGCATTGCAAATAAATGTGGGTGTGTCCATTTTTGTGTGTGTGTGGGTGATTGTGCTGGTTAGGTAGGGACGAGGGGGGGTCAGGTTGTTGGTGGCGAAATTATTTACAGCTTGCTGATGAGACACCCCAACGTTATCTTCATCATCCCTTCCTCCTTTTCGGTCTCCTTCAACACACACACACACCAGGACGCCTGTAATTAGACAGTTAAGAGTCACACAGATACTCGTGTAATGGTTACCTCAGTGTCCCATATATCTCCTATGGCTGTGGAAGTGCATATAAAAAGCATACAATAAAAACTATGGACATTCACATTCATAGTAAACACTGCCTTTGCAATAAATACATAATCAAATAACGTCGCTGAAATCTCACGTACCAACAGCTTTATCATTCTTTGCTCGCGCTCAGAAATGCACACACTCCTACAACTCCATCGTCCTCTAAAATAGTCAACGGGCACGCCATCAGAGCCAGAAAACCCTGCGGAGGCCCTGGATGTGGAGGTGTCAAACATGGAAGTGTCAAACAGTGCCCACTCACCATCCCAAACCTTTCTTCATCCTTAGTATACGTGTGTGTACGCATGTGTGTTTGTGTGCGTGTAGCGCTGCGGCGTGTGTACACTGTGTGTGTCCGTGGGCAGCTGTCACCTCTAAACAGCAAAGTTTTGAAATGACAGGGCCAAGCGATGACAGTTCAGCTACTGCCACCGGGCAGGTTAGAGACCGGAGCCTCTCTCCATCTAACACCCCCTCACTCTCACCCTCTGTCCCTCGACTCCCCTCTTGTTCTATCCCTCTCTACTTCTCTCTCCCACTCAGTTTCGTGTTGTGACTGCCTGTGACAGGACTCGTGGGTTTCTTGCTGTTTATTCCATGTGGTTTTCTCGCTGCAACAAGCTTGCGTTTCTCCCAGCAATTTCAAAAATATTGACTATGAGCTGCTAGTGGGTGTCTATAAGAAGAAATAGTGTAAGTGCAAATGTACCTACTCGTGTTTTTGGCTAGCAAATGAATTTGCATACAAATGCAGAGTAAGAATAAAGGCTATCGTGCATGGTGTGTGTAATCCCCTGGGAAGCTGTAGGTAGCTCTAGAGTGATCTACTTTGCGACTGTAACATACTTACTGCATGCCAAAAATGAGAAATTATTTCAGTTTGTCTCAGAAAAATGAAGCTAAATTAGTAATATAGTTATCACAATATATGCTCTTTAAACGAGCAGTTCCCAGGCCTAACTCACAGTTTGACACTGTGTTTTGTGGTGGTTTAACTCAAAGGTCTAACTTATTGAACTAGTTCTGGGTTTTGTCATTTAGCTTCATAGGAGCACCTGTTCTCCTGTGGATAGCGTTCACTTTAACCACCTGCAACAGCTCATCGATAGTTTGTTCCACAGCACAGAGAGATCAAATCAGAATTGACAGCATATAGAGGCCATTGTAGGTTATATTTTTATAAACAGACTCACACAGGAAGAGCTGAAAATAGATTTAATCTTGAATGCGCTCTAGAGAAATACATTTGCGTTGTGTGGGCTGAGTAAATTTCAAAGTGCATGCTGACCTCTAAGTTAATCCTCGCCAAGTTTGTTGCTCACAAGACTGATGGACACACTGGATTTGTGATTCAGCAGCATAGACCTTTCTAGTCTTGGGGTCTGTCTTGTGTAGCTGTATAATAAAGCAGAAAAACTCCATGTAAAAGTTTGTTTGTGCTCTCTTTACCAATTACATGCAGATGGTGATATGTGTGCTAGTACTGACAGACAGCCGTGCTTTCCAAACATGTTTGTTCTGTTTGCACAACTGCATGTCTTTAAACACTGCCCCACAGAGCTCTGAAGGATCATTGTTTCTTTGCACCTACTCAGCGGAGGCTGTAGCTCAAATATGATTCAGTCACAGAATTTGAAGGTAATGTGAATGTACCGAACATGCTTTGGCCACGTGTCATTATGAGAGGATGTTTATTTGTTGCAGGATTGCTGTTGGTTTTGGTGTCTTTCGTATCTTTGAGAATGATGAAAGGTCTAGTGACGGTAATTATTTCCAGATTCTATTATGTTCATATTGTGAGCTGTCACCCTTGACACAGATCACAATAAGCCATCAGTTTGATTGTGACCAAAAACCCCAGACCACTCGAGTTTCAGTTAAGACACTATTGCAGCTCTACAGCAACTTCGTCTTTGAAAAATACCTGCCCTCCCTCTGACTTCCTTTGCTTACTCAAACACCGCCAATCACACATAAGCATATATACTCAGACAAACATAGGAGCACCACTTCACAGCACGCAGACAGATGGGAAGCATTATTCAATTTCTTGAAAGGAAATCATTCCATATCACAAAAAGCAAATTAACAGTCATCCAAATATTTGGAGAATGAGATGAATTAAGGCCGCTTCCCCTGTGCTGGGATCCAGCAGGGAAACTCTAATTTTGGACTTAAACAAAACAGGGAAAGGAAAATAAATATGTGCCAGTGGGGAGACAGCCGTGTCGTTGACCTCAGTAACACAACAGGCGAGACGGCGGGGACTTTTCTGAAAGTATGGAAGTATGGGCTCTGTTTTTTCCAGAGTAGGACTCTCCACACAGGATGCAAGGTGTCAAACAAGGACCTTGAGTCTTAAAGAGGAGGAAGTGTCTCCTTTATGGCACTTTGCACCTTAACTGCCAACGTAGTATTTGCCAGATGTTCTGCAAAGTAAAACGAAGCAATGCACAGTGTTGGGAAGTTTATTCCACTACAGGTTACAGAATACGTGCCCCAAAATGTATTGTAAAATGTAAAATCTATTGCTATTATATATAATATACTGTTGCTTAATATAAAAGGAGTAACAGTAGGGTGGACATTAGGCAAGGCTGCACTTTTTGCAGTGATCTCGTATAGAAAACTATTCCTGTTTTCTTTTTGACTGCTTTCAGAAGCGCACGTGATTATTTGCAGCTAGCAGGTTGTTAATGCTGTCCATCAAGTCTAACAGTCTGCAGTCTATGAACTAACCTCAGCTAACGCCAGCTAACAACCTTCAGTAATAGTAATAAATCACACAGCAATACTGCTTCAAAGATACTGAGGTGGCACATAACCCAGGTAGCTACCACAACTAAAACAAGGTAGTTGCAGCAGGCTAACATTTGTTTTTAAAGAACTTACTTCCAGATGTTTGTTTAGGTTGGAGTGTTTTGATGCTGAGCAGCTTGGTTGCTGGCAAACAGAGTTTGCATTGCACGGTCAGATTTCATCCCTTTTTTCTTTAAATGGGAAGTGGTGTTGGAAAAATAAAAAATGCATTCCTGCTCGTGCACTGCTGGATCTGTTGTGCTGGCTCCGGGTCCATTGTGTAACTGACCCCACCAACATTAACAGGACGCTTACATTAGAGCCTCTTATTACGTGTTTTATTTGGGTTTCTGGCAATGCGTGGAATTACCAAAATTAGAGAGGGGATAGCCTAACATATGAAACAGGAAAAGACCGCCGTGTAATCCATTTATTTCAACAAAGTAACTGTATTCTAATTATCACCTATTTAAGCGGTAACTGTAACGGAATACAGTTACTCATATTTTGTACATGTATTCTATTACTCTCCAACAATGCAGTATATGAAGTTTCTTCTTCTTCTGGTGGACGGTCTATTATGCTTATCTTCTGTAACTGTAACATCAAGAACTAGAGAAAAGTGGAGAAAACTAGAAGAAGGTCAATCAATACACTAGGTGATTTCGATGTTATTTCATTGATTGAGTGAAATTAGGTGGCGGGCATGCTCAAGATCGTCTTATTCCCATATTATTATCATACCATTACTAAGGTATTTAGATCAGAAGATTAGAACAAAGAAGTAGAAAGCAGAACCAAATTCACCCTTGAAGGTATCTCTAAATTGTGATGCTCTGTTTTGTGTGCTGTGGAAACTCACTCAAGATTGCATAACTCTTAAATTATAGCCACAGCATCAAGAAGCGTCGGGACCAGTTATTTCCCTCTTTCTGCTTTTGCGGCAGAATAACTTTTATTTTGGACCTCCTTTTTGTCAGTCTTCCGCCTTTGACTTAACCCATCTTTGGTTATCCCCAACAAGAATGGCTTCTCGGTCTCCAGGGAGCACAGGAACAAAAAATGTCCTTGAGCTATTTGTCTTGATGCTTGTGTTTCCCAACACATTTACACTAAGCGCTGTCAGCTGAGGCTTTCATTCCTTCCTGCCTTCCTCTACCCGGCAGTACTTAAAAACAGCTGGATGTTTGTGGCCCAGGGTACCAGGGTAATAAAGCTCTTTCTGTAAAATGATAGGTCTGTCAGGTTCCTCAGATGTTACCTAACAAACCAGCCTACAAAGGTGTTAGTGTTCCACATTTAACATCAAGGGCTAATTACTACCTATAAATTACTAGCCTGACCTGGAACAGCCCCAGCTGAGCACTAGGCTTTCTATAGCTGTATCAGAAGCTCAATCTCATTTTAACAAATTTGATCAGTTTCATGATTTTGTTTAATGATTAGCAATAAGTTCATAATCAGGTTTGCATGAAGCAATGCATGATCTCAACATTTGTCATGTTATTATTCTGGAAAGTCATTTAAAACTGAAATAAGCTGAGTAAGATAACATTCTCCACAGCTTAAAGTGTCCTCACCCTGACTTTTACAATTATGGGAAGGTTAGCTTATCACTGTGTTAGATTTATGCTGCCTTTCAAGCATCCTTCATTTCCACTTACTTACTAGATCAAGCAATCCCCGGCGAGTCTATAAAATCCCACAGCTTACTTTTCTTTAATTAAATGCCACTCGTAATGCTCCCCGGTGCACCCCGTATATCTACGGCCATAGCTGATGCTTTTAAAAGCAAAGAGCCACCTTTAATGCGCTGCGCCGTCTGCGGCTCAGCTGCACCAAGGGGACAGAGCAACAGACATCCATCTTAACAAGGTCACACCGTTTGATTTTTAATATAACGGTCAGTGCTCGGGCCCTGCGTCCTCCTTTAAAATATTAGCGCTCATTAATGATTTGGAAGCTGCCCGCCCCTCCTCTTCTCATAAAAACCCATCAGCAACCATTCTCCACACGAGGGTGAGCACAGTCAGATCTGTGCTTAGACCTGCTCCCACTCACTGCCAGGGGCTGGCCAAAAGCCTTCTTTATAGGCCAGCTTTATAGCGTTCATTATGCACACTTAACAGGCACTGTAATTCTCTCAGATGGGTAGGGGAAGTGAGGCGATTAGCTCTTGGGTCTAAACGTGGGTTGCCTGAGACTTTGACCTTTTGTTTTGGACATGAAAGATGATGTTTCTGGTTCGCGCAGAGGGAATTCCAGTTTGCTGTGCAGTCTGTACTCTCTATTACATATATTTATTTTTTTGTCCATTTTTTCCATGCTTCTGAAAAAAAATTACATCTAATCAGGAGGAAGTAGGCTGAGATAAGGTCTCCTCTTATAGCAGAACTTTGATTATTTTCCTCAGGGCTTGTATAAGTGTTACTGCATTCTTGTTTTCTGTTAACAATTTATTCCACTGGGCTTCCAGCACAAATGCTGAGTTAAAGTGACTGGAAGTTGTTTTCACTTTGCTGTGTGTGAGATGAAAAAAAAGAGTCTTAAAGGGTCAGGGTCAAAAACATCTCACACTCCTACGCAAACAGCTTATTAGAGCCAAGCTTTTGTAGAGGGGTTTAACTTTTCTGTACTTCTTGTTTTTTACTTCCCACTCATTTAATGTTGAGCTGTGAAAAGAGGGGACGAATGTTAAGCAGCACTCTATTGTAATCTACCACTGCCTTTGTTGTCCTAATTCAGAGCTTTAAATCTAAATGTCTTCAGAGAAACTCGTGAATCATGACCTGATCATGTGATGGATGGCATAGTTTCTCTCATGTGATCCTTGCTTACACTAGCCTGGGTATTCCACGTCAAACACACCTTCCAGAAGCACTGAACCCATAACATCCTCTCACCGTGGCTTATCTTCCTGCACAGATGGACTTCCAAGAGTCCCATGACTTCCTTACGTTACTGTCCTGTGTGTGTCCTTGGAACTGGCAGTGTGTTTACACAGCTCATGTTGTTGTCTGCCTCCTGCTGGCCTCTCCTGCCTATGAGACTACCAGGTCACAGTCCCACCACACCATTAGAACACTGAGATGCATTATTTCGATGCACAAAATATTGGCTGCTGTCATTGGAAATGTAGGTGATAAATCTTCAGACAGTGACCTCATAAAGCATACTTGACCTACAAGATGAGGAGCCTGAATGGTCCACGCACCATTAAGTTCACACAAGCCATCGAGATTAGGTTTCAGCACACCAGCTGCATGTGGTCAGAACCACAGTGGCACTTTGAAAAGTCACCAAATCGATGCCCTGCATCAACGGCCAGTACATGTAATGGCTGTAACTGCTGTTACGGGCATTTTTACCCTGGAAATAAGAACTTAACCACCCTAAGTTACTGCTGATAAATACAAAACAGCGGTATAAGTCAGTGTTAAAAGTGGGCGAGTGTGTCAACTGATAAATGTCTTAATTTTTGAAAAATGTGTTTGTTTTTTTATTTGATTTTAGTAACACATTTCTAAAAAAAAAAGAGAGAGAGAGCGGGATCAGCAGTATTCAACAATGTAAAGATGGCAGAGCTTTCAAACGACACAAAATTCCACAGTGGTATTCTGTGCACGTGCTCAGAGCCACACCCTCTGTCACGGGCAATGGAGTGGACTCAGGCACAGACTGGGATTCACAGTTCAATACAGATTCTTATTTACACAGACACCAGGTGCGATGCATATACAAGTGGGGGGAATCCGGGGTTTCAAGGGTCCAAAGGGGAGGTTCGGGAAAGGGAATGGCTCTCTCACACTCGCACTCCCTCACGGTTCCACACACCAACCCACTCACGTCCCAAGATTAGGTCACAGGTCCGGGGAAACTGTACACAGGAGAGGGTAGTTACAACGAGGAAACAAACTCACGAAGAAAAACGTTTATGAAAGCTAGAGTCTAACATGTCTCGCACAATCATCCAGCAATGAGAGGATCTGAGTCCCGGCCTTAAATGGCATAGAAACACAACAGCAGCATAATTGGAGACAGGTGTGTGGGCCAAAAGCAGAAGCCCGCAGTGAGCTCTGCCCAGGCAGAATGACGACAGGAAGAAAGCAGCAAAACAATAAACATATGTAGCTCGCGGGGCCGGCTGGGCACACACAGGGACCACGACACCCTCAATGTGGCAAGATCCAGAAATCAAAATTGTACCTGTATCATCCAAACAATACAGTTTTAACAATACAACAATACAGAATGAAATGTAAAGTCATCATCATATTTCAGCAAAGTAGTTTTAGGAAGTTTGTTTCAGCAAGTCAGTGCCAACGCATGAACTGAAACTGTAGTAATAGTCTGACAGCTAAACTCCGGACTTGTCACCCACTAAAAACAGTTGGCAAGTTATGAAATACAAACACAGGAAGGGGGCCCAGCCTGTGGCTGAACTCCTGCACTGAGTAACTGAGTTTGTCTGTTCAGTTCATGAACGCTTGTTGTGAAAAGAAGAGATGACACGAGAGGATGGCGGCAGACCTATGGTGTAGCTTTTTGAAAACATGTCGCTGGCATCAAATTCAAAATGTGTACATACATGTTTCCTAATCTAAAAAACATTTGCGTAACTTGGCGTAATTTCCAAGTAAGAGCAAAGCATTCTGTAGAGACAGTTATCAGACTGCTTCGGTCTTACTTGCGTTAATCATTAAGAAAGATTCAAAGTGCGCATCTTTTGAGTGGTTTGGGTGGAATAGGAAGGGTTAAAGTAGGCCTGGATGTGCTCTGGTGCTTCTTTTTAAGAGCCCCACTTAAGGTCTCTTTTTGTGGTTCCAGATGTTTTGTGTAGCTATTTATTTAGCTTGTAAACAGGCCGACAAAAAGCAGCGGGCATGATGATGGAGAGGGAAAACCGCAGTGACATTGTTGCAGGGCCTTAGATAGCTGTGTGCTTAAAGTTATTTAGAGCCGGGTTTGGGGCAGATGACTTAATCACCCCTGAGAGGGAGGTTACAAAATTGAAATGCAAATCTTAACATTTTGGAATTCATTGGGGTTGACATGGCCCCTTGGAACAACAACAACAACCAAAAGGAACGTGCTTTATGAAAGGGGGTGGAGAGAGTTCTCATTTCTTGCAAATGCTTTCTCTAAAAGGGAATAGAAATAAAAGAGCCTGACCTTCTGGCTTTGTTCATTTTACTGCAATCCTGCCCTTCTCTAATGTTTCCTGGGACGAAAGCTATAATCGACAGGCTTGGTAGCTTCAAAGTTCCCATATGGAGCAGGTGGAACATCCCTAATGCTGCGACATATTAGAACATCTGCCGTGTAGTCAAGTAACGTGCTAACCCCTCTAGGTACAAGAAACGGGCGTTGAAGTTATGATGACAACATGATTTGTCATAATTATTTAACATTAATGTTTGCAGAAAACTTTATCTTAGAGTATCACTCTAAGTTGCCGTGGAAACTAGCAGGAACTTTAGCCTTTGAGGAATTCAAAAGTGAAAGCAATGAGGTGAGAAATCTGATTTTTATTTCGAATGAAAACTGTTAGAAAAAAGCTTTATTCTTTCTCTTTCTTTAACAGTTTTTTATCAGCCAGTTATTCAGACATTTTCAACTAGAAGGTGCATAAGCATCTAACACACACACATACACTCATGTACATCTTTCACTGACGTATGGCAAGTTCTGATCTGTATCTCCCACACAGGCTTCCCCAGAGAATTGATTAAAATCAGAGAGAGAGAGAGAGAGAGAGAGACAGGCCTTGAACATCGCTGCTTATGTGTGAACAAACAAAAAGCTGCCAGTAATTGGATTCACATTGAGGGAGGTATTTAAAACAGTCTGATAACTGATGCAAGCTGCCAGCTATTGCATGGCATTTTATGATCCAGTTGCCTTTACTGGTCTAGTTGTGCTCCAGCGGAACATAGTTATGTTGAGCAGCTCCCTTTCCACCTTGGAGAATACAACATTCAGGAAAGGTTTCAATCTGAAAAAACTCAAAGATCTTTTCCCTCTGTTTCCTCAACATTTCCTGCTTTTGGCGCGTTTAAATGTGCCATTCATTCACTCTGTTTAGGCTCTGTGTCCACAAACTATTAAAGTGCTGAAAGCACCCATGACCTCATTTTCAGAGTGTTTTGCTGAAGTGCTTATTGTTGCTAGGTTACAAAAGACTATCATCCCCAAATTTTTCTCAATTACCTGTAGTGATGATATCGTAAGTCCCGCCTCTTACTGGTTTTGAATTGTCATTAACAGACAAGTGCCGCAATCTTCCAAAAGTTGAGTTATTTTCAAGTGAAGAACAAAAATCTGTGGGCATTTTTGCTCCAAGGACTTTGAGCGCTGTCAACGCTGAGATTCATAAGATTTATATGGAAAATAGCTGCTGGGAGCACCAAAAGCACTGCCTGTGAACACAGCCTCCTGGAAAGCTACAAGATGTTTTTTTGCAGTACATTTCAGATGAAAGCGTACTTCCTCTCTTTGATATTTGACATGTTTAAATGCAACTTAAAGAAAAATGGACGCTGCAGGAGGCTGACATATGGGAGTGTAATCCAAGCGGGCCAAATACCACAAGTTACAGATAATTAAACCGGTGCAGGGCTGATTAGAGGCAATAAGACAAGAAATTGGAGAATCATGGCCAGACAGAGCGTATCTGATTGTTTACATACCTTGAACTAAGAGAGAGAGAAAGAAGAAGTAAGGGAGAGAAGTGACTGCCATTTTATGTCGAGCTTTGAGGTGAGCAAGATAGAGATCAACTCCAGATGGCTGCAGTCAGAGGGCCCCGGGCTCCAGGGACACCATTGCCTCACAATCCATCGCTCACCCAGACACAGACACTCCATTACGCTGGTTCTGAACCGGAATTAAATCCCATCTCAAACATGATTGTCTTTCAACCTCTGCTCCATTGTGTTGACATTGGCCTCTGCAGGCTGAGGAAGCAGATACCTGGAGACTTGGGGCTGAATCATGGCTCAGCCTGCGTGGTCATAGAGGAAAAAGTTACTCAAAAGTGGGCTAAGAGGTAGATGACTGTGCAATGCTTTGAGTGTATTTGAACAATAGCTGCAGCATGGTGGACGCTCACAATCAGCTCTGACATGTTGAGTAATGTTGTGTTTATATGAGTCATATGAGTCTTAACTGAACTTGGCTACACATTATACCAGTCTGTTTAATTTTATTGAGGTTGTGTGAGTTCTAGCAATACTTGCACTTTATGTTGGTTGATCAATGAAAAGAGAGTTCAGCCTGGTATCACTCGGCTGTTTGATAGCTAGCATCTGTAACTCGTGACTGGGATAATAGATTCGGTTGTGAAACAGCAAGACATCCAAATACTGTTACACAATCATACCGATCACATTTATATAGTCTATTAGACTGATTAAAACCATTAATTCTTTCTTTCTTTCTTTTGGTAGACACAACTTCATCAACTGCTCTTTAGCGTGGCACTGAGAAGTACTAATACTTGTTATATGTTACCCTCGTTTCATTGGGATTTTTAAGATACTCCCAGTGTATGAATGCATTTGTCCACATGTGTTGTAACACAGTTGCTGACTAACATGGTATAGAGCCATGTCTTAAATGGTTATCTGGTGGGAAAATAAGCATTTTCTTCACCTGTAGCTCAAAGTGAAACTTTTTAGTGACTTGTAATGCTGATTATTCATGAAAATGTCAAGTTAAACAAAGCAAACAAACATATTCATTAACAGACCTGAAATGACTCAGTGCTGCATCTGGTGGATAAAATAAGCTACAGTATTGTTGCAATGCAACGTTTCCCAGAAGCCCACCAGCTGAACTGGATGATGCTTGTAATTTTCCAAATTGGACAATCGAAGATGTTTTAATCATGTAATTACTTCGATTCTCCTGAGACTTAATTTGAGAGTTGAGACATTTGGTCAGAAAATCAAGATAACATGTGGCAAATAACTACATTCACACATGAGGAATGTAGTGAATGTACCAGCGATTCTGCCGTGTTTGGATTTTTGGGAGTTTCTCTCTCGAGTTGGAAAAAAAGGAGGAGAATGTTTAAATCAAGCGCACGATCTGGGTTAGTAGCACTAAAAAGAAGAACGTCATATTTTTTACTGAAATGAACTGACTGCGCCTGTGATTGCGCTCACACTACTGTGCTATTGTCGCGTTCAGTCAATCTTTCTGTATGCATGTTGCTTCTAGAATAGCGAACCAGCATTTGTCTTTAAAACCATTAAACCATTACTTTATATTCGATTATTTATTTTTCATTCGGAACGAGAGAAAAGAATCATCCAACAATTCCAGATGTGCGCCTGATTTCGATGATGCGTGGATTACAGTGTAACGATAATAAGGCTGCAGCACATTGCTTCGATGGGTTTGCCTGAACTCACCACATCCTATACTAGACAGACACACAGACTGATAAATATTTATGCTTCTGATTATTCTGTGTGCATTATTAATTGTACGAAAACATCCCTCCAAGAGGATCTCATTAGGGTAGGAAATAAGTCAAAGCTAATAAAGCTCATAGTTGAAAAAGCACTTTTGAACATCATTCCCTATTTCCTCTCTTTATTCCGCCTGTGCTGAAGTTCATAAAATGCACTGTAAACGCATTCATTAGAATTAGTATTTCCTCAAACTGAGTTGACTGGAGAAATTGTGTGTGATTAAATATTAGCTTGAATATAATTAGCATTTATTAGCAAACTCTGCTATGGCAGATAATGAAAATCTTAATGAAATGCTTTGTTGAATTATGTGTCGGGGGTGGGGGTGTCGGAGGTTGATTTTTTTATATATTTTTGGTTCCCCGCACACTTAGAGTCAGCATGCCTGAGCTCACAGTACAACATACATTTTTTATATTAAGTGATAATGTCGACAGCTGCTGTAATTGTAACATCCGACTAGTGGGCCCCTTCGCTGAGACAGTGTTTTGAATCTGTCTGCTCTGTACAGCAGCCTACAGTTAGTTTAATAGGCTCCTCAGTCTGGTAGAGCTATTACCAAATCCAACACAGACCATTAGGCTGCACGGGCTTAATTGCACATTAATTGGATAATTAGTCCTGCACTTTGTTTTTCTCCCATTTTCTCAAATCTTCTCCCTCATTTTGGCAAGCACTCGGTCATTTTGTAAATTTCCCTTTTGTCATTACGGTTTTCGGCGCAATGAGAAAATGCAGTTGTCGATGCCATCGTCACGTGACTGGCAATTTGCCGTGGGGAGCACTCGCTCCACAGGGGGGTGTGGAAGCCGAGGTTTAGAGGGTCGAGGGAGCGCTAGGCTGTCTTCCTCCATGTTGACCCACAATGCACGCTGTGTTTGCATCTCTGCCTGCACAGAAACCAGGAAGAGGCATGCATTGTTAAATAGGCAACAACTCTCTAGGTCCACGAGGTGCATTATTTATGAACGTTTAAAAGAGATTTTATTCATCCCTTCCTCACATTTCTATTCCATTATTGTTTGTGCTCCAGGCATGTGTCTCAGCACTCTCAGATTGCTGCCATTAAATCCAGGGATCCATCGATGGAGTTATCAAAGTAAATGTTTGGCACATTTGATAGCGTTTGAAATATCCTCCTGTTATAAAGCTCTCCGGGGAGAAAGAGGGACAGGTCTTTCATGCAAATAGCCGGTTTTCTGATATCACATGCTGTCTAAATATCCACACTTATCTCAGCACTGTCAACAAATACACAGAGCACTTGCTTGATGTTCGGCTGGATGGGAAACGAAGAGAAGGCGCTCATCAGGCCAGACAGCACGTAATGAAATCATTATCTTAAATTTGCAAGCAATCGATCTAGCGAGTTCAAGGTGATTTTACTGACCAAATGGTAAACATGTGGATGGCAGATACTTAGAAAGCCAAAAATGTGGATGACGACATGTAAATTGATCTATTAATTTTGTAATTCAAAGCATATGAATGCAATTTTGCATTCGAGTAGATGGCGGGTGTGTTTTACTGTAAAATGACTTTGGGGAACAGGGAGGAAATGAGTAAGAAAAACAAAGGTAGTGATGAACTGTGAGCTGCTCTGCCTTAATGAGTACAGCGCTGGCGTCCTCTGCCAGACCCTGATAGGTCTCCTGATTAGACAAGTAAAGCTCTGTCCTTTATTATTCCCACAAGATGCAGCACTTGCTTTTGCCTCTGCACTAATAATAGCCATAAAGTGTGATCATTCCAAAGTGTTAAAACGCTCCCCATAAACATCGGTCTGTTTTCGTTTTGTTTATTATTCATCTCGTCCAATTACCATTCTAAAGGGGGAGTGTTTCTTGCCAGACGCTGAGGGAATAGCAGATTAAAAGGCAATGAGGAAACATCTGTGTCTTTGCTTTGCCACAAATCTGCATCTCATTCCTACCGCTGGCATTCAGATAGACAGCGCCTACAATGCAGGGAAAAAAGTAAAAACGCCAAGGTGCATAGGGCTAGCGAATAGAGAGAAGGGTTACCATAGAAACACATACCTCACATGGGTTTATGGGCTGCATCCTATCACATGCTATCAGGAATTACCATAAATCTTCTGGCAGCGAGGGCGGTGGTTAAGGTGCATCTCAGCAGTGAATGACAATGTGTTGATCCCCACATATCTGGAGAGATGCATTCAGCCTCTTTAAATCAAGAGGAAAATGGCATCAGATTTAGCTTGTGACAATAGAAAGATGGAGAGTGCCTCTAATGCATTTCCTTTCATGAGCCTGTGTGCAAACACATATTGAAAATCGCAAAGAAGATGCCGGCTGCTTTTCCTTTATATTCATGCCATTGTGGATGTGAGTGATTGCGAAATCAGAAACTTATTGGAAAGCATAATACGGCACAGAGACTTGTATTTATCCCCCATAATCTTTGACTTGGTGTCATCGTGCTTATTCCGTACAGTCACGGTGCGGCTGCCTGCACAGAGCCAAGGCTCGCACTGAGAATTGTGTCAGAGCTCAGTGGTACATCAGTGCAATTTCCACAAATGGCACCTTTCCCCAAGCTCCCATCCTCTCGACCTCTGGCGCTGAGTGACGACGCTGAGAGCATTATCAGATGTGTTTGAGCAGCTCCCGTCAGCACGACCCCGGTGGGCGGTACAGTTATCGAGTGACCTTTTCTGCATGGCTCCCTGATATTAACGCAAGCTCCCCGCCTTATTACCATGGGAACATTTCACAGAGTATTAGACTTAATAAATGACTTTTTTCCTCGGCTTCCGTCTCTCCTCCTCCTTCACCATTTTTCTCTCCATCCTCTGCTCCTGCTCCCCTCATCCTTCCTGCTCCTGAGCCGATAACCCGTCCTCCCCAGGGGCCCGGCCTCCATAATCGCGTCAGTTCATGGCCCTCTTATTCCGCAGAATTGCTTAATTGGTATGTGTTCTACATAACTGTTGGAGTATTAGACTCACAAATGAAGGTTAGAACCTCAGTGCTTGTAATCGACTGAAAGAAATTGATTTGTGCTCAGCTGCCCTTCTGGGACGAGACTTTATGGTTCTCTGAAGAAATGAAGCTTTTATAATTGTGTGTTCTTTCCCCCCTCTTCTCTCCTCTGGTCTCTCTCTTTTTCTCATTTCCTCCCTGCTAACTGCTTTGTTGACATTCATCAAAAGGCACGATGCCAGCAGCTAAAAGGTGATATATCTGTCGTCCGTGTTACTGTGCATTGTGCGTACGTGACATAAAAGTGCTAAATGTGTGCTGTTTCTGATCGTGGTTTAAATACTGTGTCAGTGAATACGTGATCGTGCAGGCGTGAAGCGTCGTCATGCAGCATAAAAACTCATCACAGATCTCGCTGGGTTGTGTGATACTAAGATTTCAGATAAATAGCTCAGTTTAAGTGATTATGACTTTATTATGATCATGACTTTGTGGCTGAGTGGCCAGCAGGGTGGCGTGCATGAAATGCAATATAATGCTTATCAAATAAGGACATCATTTAGATTTTAGTCCAAAAGTGAACAAACACACAGTAAAAACGAAGGCCTGATTCTGCATTAAAAAGGGAACAGCCAAAGTAACTGTGGAAACTGTGTGGCAAAAGAAAAAGAGACAAATTGTCGGAGGGGCCACAGGAGTCAACCATCCCAGGTTACTGAGAGCAGCACCTAGCAGCTGATTATTAGTTGCCAGTGTCTGTGTTCTGTGTAATGCATGACAGCTCCCTCTGACTTAGGTGACCGGAGATTATTTCTGCCTGCTTTCCAGGTCGGCACACTCAGATGTGCTCGGTGCAGAGGTTTGCTCAATGCAAAATCACATTTCACGCTTGTGCTAATGTCACCCGGCAAGTGAAGAGGAGTGAGAACTGGCAGGTGGTGTTTACAAATGAGAACAGCCCGAACCACGAGCCACCCTGACACCAAATGCTGATTTGATTATGGAGTGGCATGTAAGAGTATATGAATGTATGTAGCAGACCAGGTGGCACATTAAAAGTAGATTAAGTGAAACAGATGAGCGTCACATGTTTTTTTTGTTTGTCTGT